>NC_046611.1:22574982-22877405 GCF_900324465.2 Anabas testudineus | reverse complement strand
GTAACATTACTGTAATTGCTGTATTACCTGGTTGCGCCACCAGGCG
Source organism: Anabas testudineus (assembly GCF_900324465.2). Lineage (NCBI taxonomy): Eukaryota > Metazoa > Chordata > Actinopteri > Anabantiformes > Anabantidae > Anabas > Anabas testudineus. The sequence goes on along the minus strand of NC_046611.1, from coordinate 22,877,359 downwards.
GTGGGTGAGAGACGCAGTTCAGTGTGTTTGCCGACAGCCGCAGATTATTAAAGACATGTTTCTGGTTGACATGAAATGAAGAAAAAAACATGTTTTAGCGCTCACTGTGGGAGACAGTTCAGAAGCAGCAGCTGGAAAACGTTAGCGAGGTGTGTGTGTGTGTGACACTCGGTGTTAAGACAAAGTTGAGTAATTTAAAATGAACATGACCTAGAGTTTATCTACATTTACATTAAGTTATTTGGCTTTTTATCCAAAAGAACGTAAAAGTTAAGTCCTCTAGGAAGAGCTGTTTCAGTTTCATGGGGTGTAAGTGCAAGGTTCTCTTTTCTTTTCTTTTCTTTTTTTAATAAAAGTTTTAAGTGCACAGAAAGGTTCAGAAGAGTTCAGTTTCAGTTTCATTCTGTGAGGTGAGGTGAAGGAACCAAAAGACATTGTTTGCTTGCAGAGTGCAGTGGGCAGGAGGGATTGTAGACCATGAAGGAGTTCAGGTAGGCTGGTACAGTTGAGTTGACCACTTTGTAGGCAAGGGTCAGGGCTTTGAATCTGATGCGGACAGCTACAGGAAACCAGTGCAGAGATCTGAAAAGTGGTGTAACGGGTGTCCTTTTGTGGTGATCAAAAATGAGACTTGCTGCTGCGTATTGGATTTTCTGGAGGGGTCGATGGTGCATGGTGGTAACCCTGTCAGTGACACATTGTAGTAGTCCAGACAAGATATAACCAAAGCTTGCACAATAAGATGTGTTGTATAGTCGGAAAGGTAGAGTAGTGAGTGTGTAGTGAGACAGTGGAGTCATCGGGTGGAAATGACAGGAAGAGCTGTGTGTCATCATCACCATAGCAACAATAGGAAAGCCATGAAACTGTATAATGGAACCTGGAAATGTGGTATAGATGGAAAAGAGAAGAGGACCAAGAACTGAGCCATATGGGACACCAGTGGAGAGGCAGTGAGAGTTAGAAACTGGCCCTGCCAAGAGAACTTAAAGGTACGTCCAGACAAGTAGGACTTAAGCCAGGCCACAACTTTAAAGGTTCAGGAGTGCTGTTTCTGTGGAGTGACCACAAGCTGGATTGGTTAACATGTAGGAGATTGTTCCTAAAAAGAAAGTCAGTCAGTTGATTGAAGACTGCTCGTTCAAAGGTTGGTCAAAATTGGAAGAAGAGAGACAGGTCTGTAATTTAGGAGTGGGGTGATCTGGGCCTGCTTAATTGAGGTGGGAAAGGTGCCTGTTGTATTACTTATTTCTCGTTTCTTGCTGTAACACAGGTCATATCAGTGGTTAAACAGTTTAATTAGAAAACTCTGATTCTCTAATTAATGAATAACCAGATACTAGTCTAAATACATTACAATTACTGTATATGGACAAGTGCGAACATTTCGGTGTTCATAAAGTTAACTTTACCTACCATTCAGTATCAGAGGAAAAAGTTGGACTGTGGACTTCTTCTTTTCCAGCATGCGGATCGATTCTGAACTAAAATCTCATTAATTGTTTCACTATAGACCCACTTGCATTCTGCCTCCCTCAGTGTGGGACCATCCAATTCTACAGAGCCAACAGACAGTCTAAAAATCAATCCCAAATACACTAAAGGCATAATGTCAAGCTCTCTGTGACAAGAAACATCAGCAAAAAGGTTTAATTGAAAATCATAGCGACTTGCCTTTCTCTGTCAACTGTTTTGGTTCTACAGCTACCTGTATAGGTGAAGAGGTGTTTCTTTTTTCCTTTCATTTCTTAGTCTTGTTGGGCCACCTGTGTTTTTTGTCTCTTATGTGAAGCACTTTGTAACACATGTTTATCAAGGTGCTCTAGAAATGTATTATTTACTGTTATTATTCACTAGTGTTATGGAAATGTAATACAGTCATTTTTTTTTCTCTAGTTTGCGTTGGATAAATACTACTTTGGTTTGTCTTTCTTTGAGAGGATTAAAATGGTCAGTGCATCCCAAACTCTCAAGGGGAAACTAATTTCAAACCATTACAGGCACAAAACTGAATGAGTCTAGTACTGCTACAATGGGTCTCTGTGAAATGATTTTTCTTATTTCCCCCTGTTCTCCCTGTGAAACACACGTACGTCACACACTCATGTCATGTCTGTTTTCCTGTAACACATGGACTCGTGGGTTGGAAGAATCCTTGTCTTCTCCAACTCGCACTTGGTAAGACACAAGACTAATATGAGAACAAATAGTATGAAAACAAATAACAGAGGAAATAACAAGGGGAAAACTTTTTTTTTGTAAAAAGTCAAGGTGGTACTGCATCCTAGCTGTCAAACAACAGGACTGTCGAGATTTTTCTGGACGTGAGCGCTCACTAGCCCCCGCCCCACAACCATTTCCCTAAAGAACAGCCATTTGTTCTCCTATATGTGCTATAACATTGACCTTCAGGTCTGTTCTTGTACCTTAACAACTAGAATATATAATAAAGAGGCATTTCATTCTAAGCAACAGCACCCTGTCTTTGCCTGAAAAAAAAAAAAGACTATGTGGAAGGAGCATGGTACATTTTCATTAGCATACAGTACAATGAACACTTTGTGGGCAGAATATTAATGTGTTTTTCAGAGCAATGTGACAAGCGTACATCTTGGCCTTTGGGCTGAGCTGAACGGGAAGAGAAGAATGAGAAAAGAGAAAGTATTTAACAGTGTTTTGTTTCCAAGAGCTGGAAGGTGAAAAGAAAATTAGTATTATCTATAATGTGGTAACAAGAAAAAATGGACAGCTCAGATGGTGCACTGCCAGGTTGAAAGTGGAGGAGCGGAGGACTTTGAAAATAAACTGGCTCAATTAGAAAAAATATGTTTCATGTATCATGGGCAATAAGCCTAAATAAAATGTAATTGTCTAAAAGCCATTATGCACAATTAGAAACTATTTTCAAATTTATTTTTGGTAATTACATTACTGAAATGTAATGCTACAAAAACGAATTCAGTACACGTATTTAAATGGTTCGAGCCTTGCAGAAGTGGAAATTAGTTATAGAACTGCCTGCATGAATTATGATCCATGTGTAAATCAGTGCTCACCAACGGTATCTCTCCTATATTTAACATCTCATCAGAAATCTACAAAAGGAGCATTTCATGGCGCCAGCAGTGCCACAAGCAAGATGCACACTGAAGGTATCAATCTCTCTTTTCATCTTCCTGCAAACCTCTCCTACCTCGCCCCCACTACTCAATAGGATTTTGCGTCATACAATCTTTTTCATTCCCATTTTTCATGTTCGAGCAGATGATTATATGATTATATTAAAAGTGAAAAGAGGATAAGCTTCTTTGATTGACTTGCCAGCCGAATGAATTGTCTGCCTCATCTCAACTCAATCCATTGACCTCCTGTGTGCAGGAGAATAGCAATAGGTGGCATCTAAATTCACCCATCAAACTAAGGAAGCCAGCAATACCTTCGCTTTTCATATTCAATCACACCAGTAAATTACAGTCACATGAGGCACAAAAAACTGTTCCAACATATATATTTAATGTTTCTGAATAGCAGAATGAATAAACCAGACTGTTTTTAATATATAAGACACATCAAAATGACACAGACACAAATAATCATATTTATTACTGACGCTGATATGTGCACAGCTTTATTTGGATGTGTAAAGTTCCAAAACAGCCACAAAAAACACAAGACGCTACTTGTGATGTAGCCACAGAACTCCAGGCTAACTGTGAATGATGTGAACCATCATGCGTGTAAAAATTTGACGAGCACAGAGCAGGATATCTTAGACTGAGATAGCAGATCAAGCTCAAAACTGGCCCATTCTGGTCTCCAACAAATCGATCTTCATTTAATATGAGAGCAAAAGGCATGGAAGATGTATGGCCAAAGAGGAGGCAAAAAACTGTGGAACATGAAAATCATTTAAATGACTAAAACGAAAAATGGCTATTTTAGAGGTAACTAATGCTAAATTAATTACCTGTTTGCTTTGTAGACGAAGGCTGGTTAAGTGCAAGGTGGCTGCCCAGCACTGACCCCTAGAGTAGAGATCTGTGGTAGACCTGATAGAATATGTTACTAATCGTATTAAAGTGACAAACATCATTGACTGCTGTGAGTAATAGGGGCCAGTTGGTGTTAAATAGTTCAATAGGCTTGGAGTTATTTATTGATTGGCAGTCTTGTGGGACTGGTAAACAAACCCTTTCCCAGCCAGTCTTTGGTCTGACATCCATCCCTCCCAAAGTAGTATCTGTGCATATGAATACTGTATTTTTCTCCCTGTGGCAACCGTAGAGTCACAAAACTGCCAAAACACTGACCCACTGCAGCTGAACTGTTTCCCAAAAACATAATACATCTAATCACAGATTATCTTCCCAATGTTCTTTTTGATCGCAGTATCCACTTGGAAAAGCCAACAAGATAAATGGTAATGAAATGCTTTATAACAATTTCATATTGATACAGTTATCTCATCCCTCCCTCGCAGGTTAAAATTACCCTGAATGTTTGTGCTCAGTCCCTCTTCAGATCAAGATAAATATTGCCAATCTGGCTTCCACAGGCTCCTGTTTGACTCTCACATCGTGGCCAAAAAAGAAAAATGGTCTGCCTTCCAAAGGAGTAGAGCAAGACTATCAGAGCTGTGCAACTTACAAATGCTGTGGATATTAGATTGCAGTTTCTCTCCAAAGACTGGCATTTATCTCCTCAACCTGAGCCACCTGATTGGTGGAGATGGCTTTCTTTGTACAGATGTCAGGGGTGACATTTTTAGACATCCAGCTAAAATGGAATGTTTGGAGTCACTCAGTGCAATAGCTCAAATGTTGACAGCAGGGGATATGCCAAGCCCTAAGAGAGCACATCTCTCAAGTGAAACATTTTGGAGATTGGATCCACCGTATGCCAGATGGAACAAGATTATGATGCACTGTCTACTCTGACAGCATCTGGCCTTGTGCTGGTTATCATAGAATACTAAATCTGTTCACACATTGGTATTTACCTGTCTGCGAGACGGTGTGCATATTTATATCAAGATAAGGATACTGTTCTCAGAATAAAGAGATTACTTTAAAGTAATAAACTGCACGAATATCCAGAGGAAAGTAGCCAGTTTTGATATGTATATTAAACACTTAGAGCAAATAAAAACTGCTGTGATATATTAGTATCAGTTTTAGAATATTCAAGTGTGGATGGATTTCTTTAGAGAGGAGACAAAACTTGAGTATAGTGGTGAGATCCTGGCTTCAATTGACAGCCTCACACTTCCACTATTGTAATTAGCCCCGTGGAGACATAAACAACACACTGTGGAAGAAGATATCATTACTTTCTCATGCTCCTGTCAGGTCTCACGCATCTAGTCCCAGTTGGTACCGCTAAAGTAAAACTAGCAACAACTATATAGACTTTTAAATGTAAAACACACGTCATTAAAACATCTAAATGTCGCTTTGTTTTATTTTGTTGTTTTGTTTTGGGTGTTTTTATCTATCTCTTAGATCTAAAAAGAAATAAAAGACATCCTGGACACGACTAAACTATACTGCTGTGTTATGTTTTCCAAGTGCAATATACAATAGATATAACATAATAAATACTCCAATAGCATAAAATGAGACTAGAATACTGTAACTATAGAGAAAGATAGTAAGTTATTAGTAAGAATTAATAAAAGCACCATTACAATGACATTCTAACAACTTTTGTCAACTCACTTTGACACTGTGTATATATTGTTTTTGGGAAGCAAAATCACTATGTTGGCAAACCCAGAACATATAAATCAATGAAAACTGCTAATACATTTTAACAAACAAGTGAACATCATCTGGCTAGGGGATAAAATAGGTTAAGTCATTTTAAATACATCTGTTTGTCACCCAGCAAATCAAGTTGTTTTTGTATTGTTCAAATCTGAATGCAAACACTGTGCACAAGGACACAATGTGTTCACACCGTCTTTGATTATAATTACAGATACAACAAGAACATGAACCTTTTTTTTTTCTTGCTTTGTTGTGAGTGATTGAAAATGGAAGATGCAATGAGTTTGGCCTTCAAAAGAAAGAAATGCAAGACACACACAGCTATAACACAGAACCTTTCAACTTACAGAATCAGTCAGTATCACATTGAGCTTCTGTTATGTTTTCCACACTATGCACCTACCTTTTGTGTGTAATATCACAATACATAATGCATATGTTCTTAATATTCAACATTATCTGAATCTAAGACATTTAACACTAGCAGCTCCTCTGAATGTGAGCACATTTATACTAAACATGTGTAAATGCACAGAAATATGTATACATTTGAACAGTCAGAAACAGGCAGAAACACCCGGTGTGAATTTCCTAAACTGACACCAGTGATTTGTTTTCTCTATTGCAGATTGATTTCCTATTGTGCACCACTGCGGATGCATGGTTGCTGTCTGCTGTATCAGCTGTTACAATAAACCCTGACTTGTGCATTTGCGCTTAGCTGGCCAAATACAAAAAAAAAAAAAAAAAAAAAAAACAGATCTGAAATGCATCAAATGTTAAGGACATAGATCAGTGAGAGTTCTCTAAATGTTAAAGATATAATACAAATACATCTGTGATTTACATCTTACTACTTACTACTGCTCTTTTGACCATGCAATTAATGCAAAACAAAAATTGTTCTCCTCACAAATAGTGAATTTGGGGTCTACCTAAACATCTGATTAAGAACACAAATCATACAGCAGAGAGCTACAGTACAGCGAGTAGAAGGCCATGTCTGATCCACTGGTAGAACGTTTTAATAAAAAGACCTTTTCAGTGCTGCTGTTGTCTTCCCTAATCCTATTAAATGATTTGGTTAGAGCCAAGCTCCTCACTATTTCAGAGGTCATGACTAAAGTACTGTACCCCTTTGCACCAAAAGGCTACCTAATAATGATAAGCCATTTGCCTGATAGATTATCATATATGCAACCCTGTAAACTTAAGTCTGTGAATGTAGTTGAACCATAAAAAAGTGTTAGAGATTAAAATGTACAATAGTTGTGACTTCTAATATGAGTACACTGTAATGCAAAGCATAGATGCATTTAGCTAAGCTAGTTGATTAAAACAAATGACCTGCCCTGTGTTGAGTCATGCACATTATATTAATAAACTCCCCTAAGACTCTGCGTTTTGTTTCTTTTACCTAAATTGCAAATTGCAATTATCACAGCTGAAGGAACCAATAAATTCTGGACCCTCTGGAACAATGGTGCAGGCAGTGCGTTCAACAAATTCCTCACGGGTGGTTAAGGATTTATGAGAATGGAGAAAGTGATTGTTCATAATGACATGTTTGAGATGAAATGTAAGGGCTCCAACATGATACGTGCAGCGACCCGGGTAATCACCTCTGAGGGTATGTGCACACTATCTACACCAATACAAGCGTGTAAATACACACTCATTATACTGTATATATGAATGCAATGATGCATTGTTTGTGTCATCGCCTTCATATAGCACAGAACTATTCTGTTTTATGGATTTATTGAAGTCGATATGTTGAGACATTAGAGAATAGGACAGGAATTGGTCAATTTTAACAATTCACGATAGTTTACTGTGGACAAAATCAGATTAGCCGCTCCATCAATAAGACATGCCACATTTTCCCATAAATGGACAAAGACACAGTATTTTTAACTAAACCAACTGTTTGCTTGAATAAAACCAATGAAAACTCATATGCCACATGCAACACAAGGCTACACACGAAATGAAAAGATAAATAATGTCAAATGCTACACATGTAAAATTGGTAGAAGCTAGTCTGTCAACTATTTCAGAGAGCACGTTTGGAACATCACAAAATTATGTCCTGCATTCATCCCATCATAATACATGCCACTAAATATAAATCCTTCTTTGTCAGTGATCCCTGAATCCAATTTGACGACTACATAAGATGCTGCTGAAAACAGAGGCTCCTTTTTGTTAATGCAGTGCACTTATCTAAGATATCCTGGGGCAATGTTGTCTGTGCGGACAATAAATCATGCTGTAAAATCATTTGTGCCGGCCTAGAAACAAGTGTAAGACTGTGAATGTTTCCATCAGAAAGTGTGCTTCAGCCTCGAGGTTAAATTCTTCTTGTGGTTGTACTGAATTTACAGGAAAGGACTGGTTGCTCAATGAAGTACATGATAAAGAGAGAAACAAAGGGAAGATAGCAAAATAACCCAGTGTATAGCAGAAACTGCTTTAACGTGTTCTAGCTAAATATCATGCCAGCGTGATTTACTAGTTGAGGAGACAAAGTCTTTTCTCTCATGTGCATTTATTCTAATCTTATACATGTTTTTTGTCCCATACATATTTAGACTTCATATACAGTGGCAAGAAAAACTATGTGAACCTCTTAGAAGTTCAAGATTTCTGCATTCATTTGTCATAAATGTGATCTGATTTTCGTCTAAGTTGAGAGAATTGACAAATATAATGTCTGTGTAAAATAATAACAAAGAAATTATGATCTTTCATGTGTTTATTGAGAACAACCTTAAAAAAACCTCATAGTACGAGTGGAAAATCTATAATAGCCTAAACCAGGCGCTTCCTGTAGCTGTAGTGAGGAATTTTAGCCCATTCTTCCTGCAGAACTGCTTTAGCTCTGTCATATTCTTTGGACGTCTCGTGTGTGTGGCTCTCTTCAAGTCGTTCCATAGCATCTCTATTGGGTTAAGGTCTGGACACTCCAAAAGACAGATCTTGTTTATCTGAAGTTATTCTGTTGTGTGTTTTGGGTCATTGTCCTGTTGCATCACCCAACTTCTAGTTCGACTTCAAGTTTCAGCTGAAGTACAGACATTCTGATATTATCCTGAAGACTTCTTTGATACTAATGGGAACTCATCCTCCCCCCAATCACTGCAAGCTGGCCAGACCCTGATGCAGCAAAGCAGACCCATATCATGATGTTTCCTCCATCATACTTTAGAATTGGGATGATGTTTTCATGATGATATGCAGTGACCTATTTACGTCAAATGTAGTACTGTGTTTTCTTTCCAAATAGATATATCAATATCAATATACAGTAGTTTCATCAGTTCACAAAACATTTTGCCAATACTGCTGTACAGTGTCAATGTGGTCTTTGGTGAACTTCAGGCATGAAGCAATTTTCTTTTTAATAAGCAGCAGCTTCCTTCCTGGTGTTCTGCCTTAGAAACCCTGCTAGTTCAATGTTTTACCTACTGTAGACTTATGAACACAGATGTTAGCCAGTACCAATGATGGCTTCAAATCTTTGATGATCAGATCACATTTTATGACAAATTAATGCAGAAAACCATGAAATAGCAATAGGTTCACATACCTTTTCTTGCCACTATATGTACATATGCAGTATTGTTACTCTCCTGCATACACACACTGAGTGACCAGAAAAAAATGAGATAGACACTGTAACATACTTTCTTCACCACCATTCATTATTAATCAAAAGAAACCACCAGCTGCTGTAAGTTATCAAACTGGCCAGCCATCTTTTAATAATGCATAAGCAAAGGTAACACTAGTGAGGGAAACAAACAGATACCTCCTTTAACACCTAGCCTACTTCATGTGGCATTGACAACTTGGATAAAAAAATAAATAAAGTACCTCAACCAGATGTTGATCCATCTACCCTATTATGTATGTTTCCACATTAATTTAGGAGAATTACGATTACAACAACAAAAATGTTATTTCAGTTGTAAAAGGACATTTCAACATTGTTGTCTATTTAACATATGACTCACCACACATACACATAAAAACTCTCTCCTTTCCTCCCCTGAACGGTCCAGATGATTATACAGATATGATATGACAGAGTGTATATACGCATCTTTGTTTGCTGTTCACTTCACCTAATTCTTATGATACTTCTGCATTAGCTGGTTCTCCCACAGCAGCATCCTGTCTGACTGACTGGGAGAGGTGAGTAACTGCAGGCAGTGAGAGAGGCTTTACTTTAACAGCACAAAAACACGATGCTTGAGATCTTTTATGATATTATTAGAAGTATACAAATATTTTGGTTCATCGTGACACTGTGGCAGAGTAAATTTGGCGATGGCACACTGCTACAGTCTAAGTGATTTGTACAGAAGCATGTAGTTAAAACATCTCTGATGAAATAACAAAGTGGACCTTATTCTCCTTATTTTTTTTAATTAGTGACAAATATTTTCTGTATGGCAAATGTTTCTTAAGTCTTAAGTTAAATATTGTTGAAATGTTAGTGGTATTATGCCAGAGCTGCTTTGGTTGGAAAGCAAAAGAGATCATATTTCACCTCCTTTTCACTGCCGTTTGATGTTCATTAATGTTAATGTGGCGGTGTAGTGTAGTGTAGAAAAGGAGGTGAATTATGACCTATTTGGCTTTTTGTGTCAGACAACATCAATGTGTATTCTCTCACCTAGATGTGCTCATAGCCTAAGCACCCAAAAATGGGAGCGAGTGATTTAACATGAAGTAGTACTCAGTAGAACAAACATGATTTGGTTGGTGATCTTGAAAGTCCAGAGTTTGCACCATAGTCGACAGATATTAAGTCATATCTTCCATATGGAGTGTATACCTCAGTAGAAAGTAAAAAGTCACATGCTTCATGTACGTCATGATTTATTCACTATATCTGTTTCCATTGCTCTGTCACATCTCACTATGTGAAAGTTATAAATATGTGTAAAAACAAGTAAATAAAGGTCCACCTGTTTAACCACAATCATGTACAGTAAATACTAGTAATCTTTATGTCTTCTCACATAAAACTGCACCAAGAACCCAGAAAGTTGTTACTCCCAGGGTGTTTAGCCAACAACGTCTGGTGTATTACATCTACTCTCTAGACAGAAGTATACAGTAAGCACTTTAGATGTGCACCACCTGGACAAATTAACTCAATCACCGCTATACTATAGTGCCAAAAAGACAGAGCAACAAAGAATAATTAAAACAACATAATAATAGACGACAATCTAGGCAATTTAGACCATTTTCAACTCTTCTGTAAGCTCATAAAAGGAAACATGCCACAGACACAGACCATGTTGCCTTCAACCTGAAGAAAAAAAAACATGAAGCAATGGCAGGAAACCTAGAGTTCGTTTTTTTTTTTTTTTTTTGTTACTGACAACTGTAATTTGAGGCACTTGGCTGTGATCGCCTGAAGACTGTCCACAATCTCCTGTGCTACAGTGAGCTCCCTCCCACTCTTTATGACAAAACGAAGTGCTGCTCCTAGTTCACACTTCATTACCCACAGTAATGCCTCAGCACAATGATGTATGGAACTCTTCTCACTCCCAGACTTGCTTCTGGCAGGAATGGCTCAACAAACTTGTGAAAGGGGTTACTCCTGCAACTTTTATTTCCTCTGGAGAGTGGGAAAACGTATATTACATTAATCACACCTCTTTGCATTGGCATGATTTTAAATATGTGTCGCTTTGAGATGGTATATCTTATCATAAGCAGAGCAAAGTATACATCACTGTAATCATCGGCCAACACCGCTGTTCTTTGTGTGTTGTGTGTCTGATTGGGACTGGAACCTCAGACATCTCATTCTACAAGGCCTGCTTATAAAAAGCCTACAAACTATATGGGTATACAGTGACTGACTAACATAACATGTCTTTAACTAATGTTAGCATACAGGTAGCATCGGGTCTGGACTTAATTTGGTTTCAAAAATAAGTGTGGGTAACGGGTCCGTCCAGTACCAAGTTTTGTGTGTGCAGGATTGCCACAATGGACCCATGGAGGACTCTGCTCATTTTTGCCTCCTATATATGTCATGTAGCCATCAAGAAGGCAGTAAAAGCTCATGTCTGAGCTGCAGTTAGGTTGACACTTTGCCATTCTGAAAGTAGAGTTGCACAACTCACAGCTTTATTGATGTACTGTTATTAGTGGTATTTCCATTTTAGAAAATGTTTCCTTGAAACACATAATGTAAAATGGCTCTTAAATGCACTAAATGGGTTTAGTATCGACAGATAATATTTCTGTCTGCAATTTAAGCAATAAAAATATTGATTTCTCTAAAACGAAAACAAATTAGTTGTTAATTTTAAGAGACTCGTCTTATGTTTTCTTTCTTTCGTATACTTCTTTGATGCAGAAGATTCAGATTAACCGATTAATTGATGGAATAATCAATAGAATATTCACCTACTAATATAAAACAAACAATCTTGTTTTAACCCAGAACCATTCAATAAACATTTTTCAAATGAATGTGTAACTTCTACTGGAGAACAATGGGAGTCACATGAGAAGACATGTTTTGGAAACCTCATTAAAATGTTTTGCTGTTTTTGTCACATGGATGATCATGTTGTTCTTGGATTAACTCAAGTAGTAAGACAATGCTCTCTGCGAGCTGCATATTTTTCTCTCCTTGAGACACTGGGGATTGATGATGTTGATGTCACAAAGTGAATATTATGGAAATGTCAAAAGATACTCTGTTGTATTAAATACTTTACTATGATTTGACTTGAATACTGTATTGAGAGATAGAAGTGGAAGAAAGATGCGTCAATGTACGTTATAACTAGCTGTCAGTAAATTACCACACAGAAGTATCGGGTTGAATGTTTTCCTTTTCAGACTGAGGTTAAGTTGAGGAACAGCCACTCCACCTTCACCCACTCAGCCACTGTTCTCCGTTTGTACATTTTCATGTATGATTCAGCAGCTAAAAAGGAAAATTAAACTCCCCAGCTATGCTGGAGAATGGAGGAAACGCTATAAATCTAGGTTCTTTGTTGCTATCAAACGTTGTATCAACAAATATGAATTTAGCCATGAACTAATTTTTTTTCACTGTGGAAAAAGATAATGGGAAAAAAAAATAAAGATAGAAAAAGAGACCTTAAGAAAAGAGAAGTGATAAAGGATTCCTTTATTAACTTGTCTTATAGAGTGAAACAGCACCAAGGTCTCCATACTGTATATCTAAAATCTTCATCCATTCACTTCAATCCACACTTATCCTATGGGGTCTTATAAACATTACAATGTGAGTCTTGAGTGTCTGTTTGAAATGTTCTTATTTTATGGTGCTCCATTTATACATCCTGTCATTTATGTTATTTAACACATGTAGGATAAATAAGACTGTGTATTGCTGAACAAGGCTCTAAGTTATATATATGTTTTAATGTATAAAAGGTATAGTCCTGGGGGTAACGCAAATACAACTGAAACAAATGAGGCACAGTAATTTGTGACTATACAGTACACTCACATAATAATCAAACAGCTAGAAACGGGAAAAAATATACACACACAGCTGTCAGAGGCTAATACCAGCTATAACTCCACTGAGATCAAATACTCCCGATTATCCTTTCATTAACCTACAAAGGCCTCCAAACAACAGTCACATGACAGCATCAAAGTAAGTCTTATAATAGCGCTTTGTTGGCTGAAAGCTGGAGCAAGCTGAGAATAACAATTATTCGTAACATTGGATGGAGCCGGTCGACAACCTAATTAATGGGTCAGAATGTGTGTGGGCACTAAGTAATTGCACAATGACACTAATCTACTTTGAGTTATTAAAATTTATGTTTAAATATTTTGTGCTTTTGAGAAATAATTAGTTATTTTCATGCTTGCCAGAGGGGATTTGTCTATCCCCAAAATCTGGGCAAAAATCCTGATGGAAGGCTTGGAACAGATAGCTGGAAACGATTATTGATGGTAAAATCAAGTAGTTATTAGGACATGCCCCCATTACGTTATTTGCAAACAAACATCGCAGCACATGCCCTGAACAAATCCTGTAATTCGAGGATTTTTCTAGAGATTGCCACAATACCAAACGCAGAATATTGCGGATATAGATATGTGGCAGATAATGCAGTGCATTAAAATATAGCTGGGTTTAGCCGAAATGTAACAGACCACACTTCCACAACAGAACAGAAGACTTTCGCCCTACAAAAGTTAGTGCAACACAGCTTTAGCACCATGTTAACGACACTGAACTGTTAACGTAGGATTCTGGTGGTTCACGTCTACAATAACGGGTGAAGACAGAGAATTCATTGCCCATCATTACCCTTCCTGCCTAATGTGGCAGGAAACAACTGATTACCATCACAGCTGATGGTTTGATCCAGATCTCAGGAGTTCATATAGGGTATTATCAGTCAAATCCAACAGCAAACGAACAGCAAATCCAGAATACTGTTGGAGAATTAAGCAGCAGAATCAGAAAGCGTATGTTTTGTCTTGGTTCATCATTTAGAACGCCTGTCCCAAAATAGACAACACTTCTAATTATCTAATTATCTTTCTGCTGGTGCATTTTTACAGTCACAATTAGGGAAGTGTCTAGCACAGACTTTTCAGCTTCCCCCCCCCCCTTTCTAACCTCCTTTAGGTTTCACTTTGAGCAACTTTCACATGCGGAAGGCTCTATTTGGAGCAGAGCAAAGGATCAAAGCACCTTCTGTCTGTGTGTGTGTACCTAAACACAAAGGGGCTCTGGTCAATTGAAAATCCGAGTCAGTATTTGAAAATAAGGGGAAGATCCTTAATTATACTGCAGCTGATATTTGTGCATTTCTCTCAGTGCGCCTGAGTGCCTCCCCCACTGGGAGAGGGCTCTGACTGAAAACTAGCGCTGACCTATTTAACCTTGGATCCTAGCAGCCAGCTGCACTTTGTGTAATTGAAAATGGGTACAAGAGCATCTTGCTCTGCTGTTTAATGCAGAGCACTGAAATGTGCACCTCGTAAACTTAACAAGCAGCCCTGTTTTCAAAAATGATTTGGCTCTCTTTGTAGCTTTACAGTACAGTGGCAAATGATTTGTTGTTGTTTTGTTGTGCTCAGTGATAAGATGATGGAGGCAGACAACAGTGTCTTTTGATATTTGCATGTAGCCAAAATTTTTTTTTTGGTTCATTAGCAGTGCTCTTCATGTATGTCAAGCTTCACCCCTGGTTTAGCAATGAATCTGCTTGTTTACCCAGCTGAAAAAAAAAAAACACATCACATTAATCATAGCTGGTTTCCCGTTGGCTTGATGATTCCCCTCCCCAGCACAAGACTGCAGATTAGCAAAAACACTCAGAAGTCATCAACTATCACTGTAGCTTTGGAGTCTGCTCCGCCGAGTGCTTCGAATCTGACTGAGTGCTCCACAAGTTCACATGACCAGATCTCAAATTCATATTCAGCATTCAGCCCCCATCCAGAGCAGTTAGTCTTTCACACATTAACTCCCGAGTTATTATCATGCCTAAAGGTGATCTAGTGGATCAAAGACGAGGATGTACCGTTTAATATTTCTGCCTCATTACAGTATAGGGGCTTTTGATTAGTGGCCTTTGTGTGGCTTTGTCAATTTGAGACTGTGAAGTCCTTTGCTGTTCAGCAGGAGTACAATATTAATCGCAGGAGATTTTTACTCCTGAATTAGGGAAGCACACATACACCGAGTTTCAGCCAGTGCAGGGCTTGTAATTGGTCTTCATATGTCACCTGCCTGACTTTATGCCATATGTTCTCCCTTTGGGAAAACTACTTCTCCCATTAAACCCACTGGACTGTCTATATTAATCTCACCTTTCCAATGTAATGATCCAGTGTTTCACATTCGACACTCCAGAGTCACTGTAATAGGGATGTTGTCAACTCAACCTGCATTAATTATTGTACCAAATGTCCTCTTTTATGTTCAAATAAAAAAAAAAAAAAAAAAAAAAAAAACTAAATTAATTTCTGAATTCTCAATCCAGCATTTTTTGGACTGTTAAATATGATACCTACCAGTGTAGAAAAAAAAAAGTTTCACACCTACTTGATTTACTTGTCAGTCACCTTGAGTCATTTTGCAAGGACTAGGAAAAATGTTACACTAATAAAGAGCAAAAAGTAAAATAAGAAATAAAATATTCCCTCTGCACCTTTATCCTTTAAACAGAAAGAACTGACTCATTCGACTTGAATTCAGGATTCTACTTAGCGGATCACAACATGTTGTCATTGAGGTTGAATAGAACAATCTAACGCCCCTGTCAGTGTTATGCATATGTGCTCATTATCTGCTCATTCACAGCTCTGTTAGGATACATTTACAGTACCTTTTCTGGGGCATCCGTTTGCAGCTCTGTGAAAACCAGCGCAAACTGACATTCTCCAGGAACCTCTCCCTTGGTCTTATATTCTCGACTAATTGGGGGAAGAGGCTCGGGCTAGCGTGAAGGTTGTTATTGTTTACCATGGATGAATAAACAGTGTGATGAGATGGGCTCGCTGACTGATGGTGCAAGAGCTGCCTTTGTGTCAATGCATCGATTCGCTCACATGCTCAAGCCAAGATGAAGCAAAGAGCTTTGAGATGATCCCCTCCCCCAAGCCTCAACGATCTGTTAGTAATCAGGTACAACAAAGCTGCAAATATTGCCTCTCTCACTTATATTCTTCCCACCACAGGTCAAATCAAAGCAATTCACTTATGTATGCCACCTTAGGTACAAAGAAACATCCACCTGTTCATTCATCCAGTAGCTACAGCATTATCGTATTGACAGCGTGAGTTTGTGGACTTCTGTCAAAGCTTGGAGTAATTATCTGATAGAGCGAAATATTAGGTATAGAAGAAAAGATGTGATTGATGTCGGCACAGCACATCCCCACTGTAATAGGTAACACTTGGCTTTCTTAAAACTTGTGCTTCACTTATATGTCATTATCATGTTGATTTAACCAACATAATGTAGGTAATGTCTTACATGAAATATTTAAAATACTAAGTCAGGTGAGCAGAGTGGACTTTAAACTACGAAAGCTACGGCACGCACACACACACACACACACACACACACACACACACACACACACACACACACACACACACAAATTAAATGTTCACTCAGGCTCATTTGCTCATCTGGTCATACACGATATTGTTCTCATGTTCAGAAAATCTACACGGAGCAGGTTTAATTAGGAACAACATAAATTGGCATAAGTCAAGGCAAAAATGTTAATTTAGTTTCACTGCAAAAGTTTTTCTGTATGTTATGAGGAAGACATTACATTCAGGTGAAATGACCCGGGTTAGCTAAGGCTGAGACATATCAGCTTAGGATTGTGTATACAGTGGTAGCAGAAGCATTAAACATTTTAAGAATATTTACAATATTATTATAAAAAATAATGCAATAAAAACTGAATGTCACGCAATCGTATTAAGGACCTACAGTGACAACAATTGCGTTGAACATGGTCAGTTTGATTTGTTTCATATTCCACATAGTTTTCATTTAGGTTGAAATGGGTCTGCGTTATTAAGGGTTAAAAGTGTGGCTATTTGCATCTGAAATGTAGTTGAGCGCTGCACCTGTTTGCAGGGGTTTGGATTTTAATGATAAACATTTTGACATGCTTCTCAAATATGCTTCAAATTTATGTGCATGAATGAAGGTTTAATTAAATTGAACTTGAATTCGTCCCTCACAGACACCAGGTCTGATTAATTTGAGTTCCTAAATTCTGCTGAGTAAATTGAACATTTTAGTTAAGTGATACTAACTTAGTTAACTTTAAGCTGCAAACAGAATAATTTAAGTATTCACCATGTATGACAACTTAAATAATATAATGCTGTAAATGCAACAGCAGTTTTAGTAAACATTGATATATGGATGTCTTAACAGAGGACATGAGGTTGGCTAGTGTTAGGGTAGAAGATGCCCATGATAGAGTTAGGTGGAGAAGGATGATTCGCTGTGGCGACCCCTGATGGGAAAAGCCGAAAGAGAAGAAGAAGTTTTAGTAAACATTACAAGTAGATATTAAGTAAACATAACCTGAAACTATTTGTTATATATATATTTTGTTTTTCAAGGCAATCAGTTTCCTAGAATTTTTTTTTAAGTAAGAAGACACCAAGGAGATTACTCCACCATCACCTCCTTCCTCTGCTCTGAAACTCCTACAAAAGGAATAGTTTTTACACTGGAGAAATCTATTTGACAGTTTTCCTTTTTACAAAGGCAAGAATTCTGCAATAGTTCTGCTGTATTGTTACTGTTCATGATGTATTGTGAGGTGATTGGGCAAATTGATTGCATTTATAATAATAATAATAATAATAATAATAATAATAATAATAATAATAATCACCCCTCTGAATTTATACAGATTAAAAACTGAAACCTGTTCTCATCAAGACACAAAAATCCCAGATGAAATAATTTGAAAAACTGCTCAAGCACAAGCTACTAAAAGTATAAATACAGCATCAAGGATACACTGGGTTTGATCCATGCGTTTTCTTTGGCAGCAGATAGAAAGAAATGTGAATTGAGTATTAAAGCAACTCCCATAATAAAGTTTGTGGCAAGGAGTAAAGCATACAGTGTATATAAAAAAGTATTCACCCCCTTGGATGTTTCATCCTTTTATTGACATTATAAATCAGTCATAGTCAATAAAAGTTGCTGACTTTCACAAAGAAATTCAGAAGAATACCTCATTTATGTCAAAGTGAAAACAGGTTTCTACAAAGTAATGTCAATTAAATAAAAATTTGTAGGTTGAAATCAGTGTTTGTATTAATATTCACCCCCTTCAGGTAAGTATTTAGTAGATCCACCAACTCTGTGTGGATAGGTCTCAATTAGGCTTGCACATGGACAGTAGAATTTTTTGCCATTATTATTTGCAAAACTGTTCAAGCTCTTTCAGGTTGCGGGGGGATCGGGCGTGCAGCCGTTTCAAGTCCATCTATAAATTCTCTTTTGGATTGAGGTCTGGGCTTTGACTGGGTCACTCCAGAACATTCAGTTTGTTGTCGTTAAACCATTTCTAGCTTTCCTTTCTTGCTGGAATACAAATCTTCTCCTAAGCTGTAGTTGTCTTGATGACTGAATAATATTGTTCTTTAGGATTGTCCTATATTTTGCTGCATTCATCTTACCCTCTACCTTAACAAGCCTTCCAGGGCTGGCTACCGAGAAGCATCCCCACAGCATGATGCTGCCACCACCATGTTTCACAGTGGGGATGGTGTGTTTGTCGTGATGTGCAGCGTTTGGTGTGCTCCAAACATAGCGTCTTGTCTGATGGCCAAAAAGCACCATTTTTGGTCTCATCAGACCAAAGAACCCTCTTCCACTTGACCATGGAGTCTTTCACATGCCTACTGGCGAACTCAAGTCGTGATTTAACATGGGTTTTCTTCAACAGTGGCTTTCTCCTTCCCACTCTCCTTTAAAGCTTTGACTGGTGAAGAACCCGGGCTTGTCAGAGTAGTCAGTAGTGTGTTAGTGGCCTCTCTCACTAGTTGTCTTTATACACAGTCACTCAGTTTGTGTGGACGGCCTGTTCTAGGCAGATTTAAAGATTTTTAAAATTTCTTTGTCAAAGTCACCAACATTTAATAACGATGATTGATTTACAATGTCAATAAAAGGATGAAACATCTAAGACAGTGAATACGTTTTATAAGCACTGTATATATGGCATCAGGTGCCGACTACTACATCAGATTCACATAGGAGAAACTGTTATACAGCTTCAACCAGTACCTGGTTGAACAAGTTACACTGTAGCTAAATTGAGTCCATCCATCTTAAAACATGTTCTCCCTCCTCATTAACTTTCACTGGATCTTGCAGAGTTTGGTTTTAACTTTGCAACCTTGGTGGTTAATTTATGTGCAATTTTAAAAAGGCAAAGATGTAAAAACAATTTTAAAATTAACACTGAGCAAATGCAGCAGTTCTTTGCATTTTAGATTTGGAATTTATTACACCTACCCACTACTAATGAAAACGCTGCTCTCTCACTGTGCAACGAGTGATGCCCACTCGACCAGTATTCGTATTAGTATGTGTTTCTTGCAGTGGCTAATGTATGCCAGCATAAATATTAATGATACAAGTCAACCAAGCTGTCTACTAGATGAAATTGCAAAGTTTGGGTAATATTAATGAAATGTAGTTGCTTATATGATCACGATAAGGTTTTTTTTTTTTTTTTAAACAATGACTTTTCTTACAACTGAAAGAGCATACTGAACAATTTTCCTCCTTGTATTTAAATACAGTGTGTTACAGTGGTTTCGTAAAATCGGACCACTTTGATTCACATCATGCCTAATGCCACTTGAAATACTTATACAGATGTAAATTATAGCCTGTCATAGTTTATTATCCCATCATAACTGTGCTGAAAGGAGCCTGAGAGTGTTTTTTTTTTCTCAATTAGTAAAATACTTCAGGCATTTCTGGCTTTTAAATTATGTTACAGTAAATCACTAAAAGTATGAGATGATATGACGTTGAGCATTTTCCCCAACATCTGTTAGCAGCGGCTTTTAAAGACAGCCTGTTTTGCATATGGACACAGTATAATACGCCTATAAACACATGCCCTGATATGGTAGTGTTGAAATGCAGGTGACAAATTGCACACAATTGTGTAAACAGGATTAAACTTACAGAAACACATTCACACCATATAATTCTCTCTCTCACACTCACACACACACAAAGCGTGCACGCCTCTTGTTTATACAGACGAGGAGCCCAACTTTTGGCATTGTGTGGCATTAAATGAGGCAGATTCCCTGTGATGTTCTTATCACCTCATCCTTCTCCTCTCCAGGGTCCACTAATGCCTCCCCTTCCTCGCTGATGCTTGACAGAGCCGCTGCAGTCTGGAATGAGATGAGCGGCTGGCCCAGATATGACAGAGAAACACACAACACTGAGGTCCTCTGCCCAGTAGGGATGGGAGTAATTACTGACAATATTATCTCCAGCTGTGGGCTGCTTGGGTTGCTGTACTTTTTCCACACTTTACCTCAGAGCCTTAACGTCTGCTGGGATTTCCCTCTGTTGTTCCTCTGTTACATTTCTCAATTTACTGCACAGTTGCTTGGGTACAAATGTTATGCAAATTCTGCGTTTTAATGTTGGGTTTAAATATAGCATGCAGGAATAGGCAACACCAGACTCTTTTTATGCATCTGGTAAAAAAAATAAAATAATAATAATAATAATAATAATAATAATAATAATAATAATAATAATAATAATAATAATAATAATAATTCCCTCACCACTTGTCTAGAAGAAATGCACGACGTCGTGCCGAAAATGAATTTGAGGTCTGTAAATTAAACGAACAGAAATTCAGTTAATCATTGTCTGCTGCATTTGAACCCTGGGGAAATGTGGTCTCACATACACGAAAATGAGAGTTTTGTTTTGGTCGTTTAAAAAAAAAAATGTGAAGATACTCATCAATTATAAACACTAGAGCTAATAAGTGTTCTTCACCTTGTTAAAAAAAGTTCACCTGGCACAGGAAGGAAAGTACAATAATGAAAAGCAACCCCAGTGTTACAATCTTTATTTAAGGCTAGACATGAGAAAAGCTAATGGTCCAGAAAGATTATAAATGTATTTTTATCCTGGCTTTTCCTCTTCCACCACTGAGCTGTTTATCATTACGGGGAGCTTCCTGCAGAGCTAATGTCAGTCACACAGGTAAACGACAAAGTGTGATCAGCTCATTACAGTGAGAGAGTAAGCGTTAAATAACAAGCCTGGCACAGTTTTCTTTTCCCTTGCACTTGTGCCATACCACACAGATGGCGTAAATCCACGGGCCTAAAATGAACATAGGGTGCCTATAGACCTATAGACAAGTGCACTGCATTGCTGACTTCACAACATCCTCCGTAATATAGGAGTACAGGTAGGTTTTGACGCAGCAGCTGAGGGAGCCCTGTACAGATTAGCTGTTACGAAACACAAAATGAAGTAAATGGCTTATTGATTTTGTCCCTCCCTCACGCCAAACTTAATAGGATGAGACAAGATGTTAATAAAGAGTGATGCCTTAATGAGATGACGCCTTCACTGTCCAGCACCTGCTGGTGATGCATTTAACTGTAGTTTCCACTCGACAGATAAATGATAATTGTGCTGTTGCAGAGAGATATACTGTTCCACTAGTGACAAGATTATGGTATGCAGTAAAAGTTATGTGCAGGTTACTGGTTCTGATCCATTACTAAGACTTAAGCATAGTCTGAGTGAGCCTGGACAAGTATTATTAATGAGTTGCATCAGCCCAAATTGATTGGAGCCTTAGAGAAGATTATCAAAAGCATTTAAGAGAGAAAGAGATAGAAAGTATTGATTCTTTGTGCTGGCTGCTCAGCTTTTCCACTGAAATCTCATTAAGGATGAAGAGCCCTGCAACAGTTGGCTTTGAGCAGTGTTTACCATCTTCTGCATAGAATTTTTTTTAATTACGGGAGCTGGCATAGCTGCCAGGATCAACAGTTACGAATCTCACACCAATGACTGAAGAGAGGAAATGTGTTTTAGCTGGAACTGGAAAAATGAAACATATGGACTTAGGCTATTTGCTTTGGGGCCCAGGTTCACGGCAACGTCCTTCAAAACTTCACTTTCAGCTCTAATAGTCTTGAGAAAAGAGGAAAAAAAAAAAAACAGGTTGGCAAAGGAAAACGGCCACGATGTGGAAGGCTGGTCAGTTATGCTTGTTATTTTTTCCCCTCCCGATAAAAGCATCATTAGCTCAAGGTTACTCCACTTCCTCCAGCATTTTCATTTTCTTCACACAGACTCTGCTTTTCACAAAAGGTGCTTCTATGTGTGACAGGAGAAAGGCTTTCCTCCTGCCGCAGACGTTGCAAACACAATTAGATGACAATTTCATTCTCTATAAAATCTCCATCAGCGCTGTCTGTTAATGCAGCACTCTAAAAAGGATAATCATCAGGACACTGGCCAGGGTCCCTGTCGACAATAAAGATATTGACATTTAATACTCACCAACTGGAATGTACATTTAAGTAGTTTAGTCACTTTCTGTGTATTAAAATAAGATTTCCGTAATACATTTGTAGTCCATGTATGACAGATATAGAACATAGCTACTGTGTAGTCTAGTGTATTAAAAATGTTAAAATCTTACATTCATTCATGAGCCATACATTGAATACTTATTTCCTTACAAGAACATACAGTAGATTATTAAAACTAAACGTTTCAATTGAATATCTCCAAACCTTCAATTCCACACATAAGTCACTCATAAGTTATTAATTGTTATCAAACATCTCTGCTATTTTAAATCATTTATTATTTAGGAACAGGAAGGCTCCATATGTCCTCTGCTAAGTCCAGTTTTACACAAATGTAAAACAACATTAACGATTAGTTAGAGATAGAATTCATTGCTCATAATTAGCATCTCCCTTCTGTTTGAGAAGTGCAAATACGTAGCGAGCAGGACGTGGCTGAGGAAAATTAGGATTTAATGAGAGTGATGCAGTTGAAGAAGAGAGTGTGACACCTGGTGAGAATATATAAAGGTTTCATTCAATAAAAAGAAGGATTTATACAGCCTGTGAATTTTACTCCAGGCAACACGGCAGTAAAATGATTCCAAGACGTATCAACACATTTGACAGTGTTTGAAACATATTAGGAGACCGAATCTAAACCTCATTAATGCTGGAGATGAGCTTACTATAGGCGTGGGTATGTTCGTGATCAAGTTGATCTCCACAGGCTAATCAGAGCAGTGCTGAGAAAAACGTCAACATTGATCAGTGTGATTTTACAGGCAGAGCATTAGCAGCTCATTACATATATAATGATAAGGGTTATAAGAGCTAAATTCAATTAGCCATTCCTTAAAATAATGAAGCTCCCTGTTCCTTCTCAGCAGTTACATCCATCACCCAAACTGATTCCAATAAATAAGCCACTTTAATTAGCACGACTAACCCTGGTTATTCCTTTGCATCGCAACGTAAATGAGGATGAAAGCGAAATTAAATCAGGACCAACACACGGCCTCTATTTGCTGTTATAGAAATTTCTTTCACGACCACAGTGAGGTAAAAAAAAAAAAAAAAAAGCTTCCAAATGTATGAAATGTTTTATAGTGAGCTTCTTTTACTTTAATCATTTTGGCCACAGATAAGCAAACAGCACCGCAGCTTGGGATCCATTCATTGTCCTCCGTTTTATAGCTAATGAAACCCATCCAATACTGCTGAGCACTGTGTGAGAGTGCAATAGGGAGCAACATAAACAGTATTGACACACAGCATACATGCTATCTTGATGCCCTCGTCAAACTGTCTGGCTTAAAAGCCAGGTGCTTTAATTAGCTATGGATTCTCCCGTACAATGGTTCTTCCGCAACAGCGGTAAAATATTTGACATGATGCCATTTGTCCAGTGACCAACACTAAGTGTTTGAGCAGCTGCTACACCCCTAAGTAAACCTCTAAAAGATGGTTGACATCAGTAAACATAGCTGCAATTGCTGTCACAGTTTATGTAGTTAAGGATTTTTCCCTGTGGCCCAACATTAACGTCCACTTTGGGTTGAAACAATCAGTGATAGATTATTACCTCAGGGA
Organism: Anabas testudineus; assembly: GCF_900324465.2. Taxonomy (NCBI): domain Eukaryota; kingdom Metazoa; phylum Chordata; class Actinopteri; order Anabantiformes; family Anabantidae; genus Anabas; species Anabas testudineus. Next base: position 22,852,870 of record NC_046611.1, on the reverse strand, counting down.
CCACCAGTTTGTCAGCCTGAAATCATATTAACTGACTGGAAGATTTGAAAACTGAAATTGCTGACTGCCTGTGCCAAGATGCTCCCTGTACAGTACAGTTGTTTTCTCCTGCGCTGGGTATTTAACACCATCGAACACTTCAGCCGCTTTATCACCAGAGTTCTAATATGTGGCAGCAATTGGTATTTGTAATTGACATAAAGTCATTTGGAATCATTTCTATTAAAAAACAAAACAGTCGACCACACTAAAAACTCTGAAGTGATACTTAAGCATAAATGAGTGCTTTGAGCTACTAGAAATGTTGACATCACCTGTAATGAAGGTCCTCTTCATTACCTGTGGCCTTTGATTAGATTTACTTAGATAATTCATAGACTACAAACATGTGTTAGGTTGATATGTGTTAAAAACTACAAAGGTTAAAATGTTTAAACTAATGTAAAACGATTTAAAGAACTTACCTCATGTGCTTTCTCTGCAGGGTGTTCGGGCTAAAAGAGTCCCCCCCCCCTCAACTGAGTGCCATTTTAAAGGTTCCAGCATTAACCAACTGTTGATTAGTGTGGGGGGAGTTTGCATTTCTTTTTGGTTATAATTTCATTTAAATTAACTTTGAGTTCTTATGACTAGATTGTTGTATTATCTTTAGGGAATGTTTGTGATTTGTTTTTGCATATGTTTTCATGGGTTTAAATTTAGATCTCCCTTTAAGTTTTGGACGATCTAGGGCGGGGCAGCCTTCAGTATAAAATGGTAAATCTCATTCCATGGTGGAGAAAGGCTGCTGCCCAAACCTGCTGCCATTTTGTAGTTTTTTGTAGTTTTGTTTGTAGTTTTGTTTGTAGTTTTGTTTGTGCTTTGTTTGTGCTTTGTCTGGATGAGAATAAACACCTGCAACTCATCTCTGCCTCAAGCCTCTTGTTCATTCCAGTCGCTAACAGCTATCCTAACAAGTCGCCTCTTACACACATTAGGGATGTAAGAAAATATTGATACTCTTGAGTGTTGCATTATCTTGTTTTCCAATACTATAGATTTTCAAGATTACTGTGTCAATTTTAATTAACAGTTCACATGCAAAGATTATTATAGCTTAGGAGGCATTAGGTCGAAAAGGAAAAGACTAAACAAAGCGCAACTCAATAGATCATAACCAGTCAGAAGAGAGATTGTCATCATTAGGGCATATGAATGTCTGTACTAAATTTGATGCAGTAAATTTAACCAAAGGATTGGAATGCTAAGATCACTATTTGTTTTTTCTTTACACTGAAGACATTTGGGTTTGAGATCAAAAGAATATAAAAAAAACAGAAATTTACTTGATGGTATTTACACCTGTACACTGAACCACATGAAACAACCTCTGCAGAGTAGGGGTGAGGCCATGCCTTTACCATACAAAGGAATTATAGAGTGAATTAATACAAAGAACAGAGGCCATACCACCAGATGCAATCCCCTCATAAGCAATAATAACATAAAAGCTAAGTTGGAATTTTGCAGAGATGAGACAGAAAAGCTGTGGAACAAGTTTTATGGACTGATGAACCAAGTGCCACTTCTACCAAGGTGATGGAAAGGCCAAAGTGTGGAGGAGAAATGGATCTGCTCATGATCCAAACCACGCAAGCTCATCTGTGGAGCAGGACGGAGGTAGTCATTGGGCTTGCACGGCTGCTTCTGGAAGTGGCTCACTAATCTTTATTGATGATATAACTCATGGTGGTAACAGCAGACCGAGTTCGGAGGTGTACAGAAACATTTTTCTGGCAATTTACAGAGAAATGCATCAAAACTAATTGGGAGGAGCTTCATCATGCAGCAAGACTGTGAGCTAAAACTCTATGCCAGCTCGACATAGGACTGGCAAGGTTTTGCAATGACAAAGGCATTACCCCAATCGAACATTCATTTGAAATACTGACCAGGAGGCTGGAGATAGAAACCCACTATAACAAACAACTAAAGGTTGAAGGCTGCAGTAAATGCCTGATAAACCTTATTAAAAAGGAAACAACAGTTTGGTGTTGTCAGCATTAGAGCCCATGTAAAGCAGTAATAAATACATGTTCTAAGATTGTTGCACCACGGGAAAAGGTGTTATTTACCACCCAGCCAACTTTAAATGATTAATTCAAGTAAGTAAGTGTATAAAATTTCAGAATTAGAATAAAATAAGCAGCACTCTCTGTGCCTAGAGCTCACTGGAAATTGTGTTCTTTTATGGCTGTATAAAATAGAATATTGCATAAACACCAAATTAGACCTACCATATTTATTGCATCAGGTAATTTATGCGACATACTGTTGAAAAAGGCTCTGTTCCAAGTTGGAGTTTTACTTATTAGTGATGCTGAAATGTCAGTGGGATTGTGAATGAGGTCTTTTAGGTTCACCTCAGTTCAGTTGTTTCTGTGCATCATCAGGTTTCATTTCTGCTCCACTCAAAAAGTCCTGACCACAATATGGCGAAAAACTGTTAAACGGTCTAATTGCACAATTCAGTACTACATAGACTTTTCACACATTTTCATTTCAATTACTCAGTAATTTACTTGGTCTAAATACTATTATCTAATTATCTAGCATTCATCCTAAACCCAAATGTCATCTGTACAGCAAAAACTAAAAGAGATTTAGTGAAAGGATTTATCTTAGCTGTGAAACTGTGTCCTATAACTGTCTTCATTTCATTGTTTTTGGCTTTGTGTCATTGTTTTGAGCATTTTGTGTATATACACATATATACACAAAATGCATCATCAACATGAACATCATCAACAACTATGTGTAACGATGGAGCTGCTATTATTTGCTCTCAGGAGTCCCACATGTATTCTTTGTCCCTATTTGAGTCATGTATGGTTTCGTGCTGCGTGCTACATTTATTTGTCCTCTGGCACAACATAAAGAAGCCTACAAAGCCATAAAACTATTAATTTCTGCTCTCCCATACACCAACAAAAATAATAGGTCAGCAATGTTTATATTAGGCTGTGGCTAACTGAGTTTACCACAGTATATAGCTAGTGTCCCCGAGGCTCAGTATAAGAATGCACAGGTCCCTCAGATTCAAAAGCACCTGCACAAACACCTGCAAAAGATCCCTTGTGCATTTCTGTGAAATGCTTCCCTCAACACAACCTAAATCAGCACACTTTGTGCTTGTTTCAGTAAACAAGACCTTCAAGGTGTGCATTTTCAGCTGCAACCTACATGGCCTATGTCACCCAGTATTTCACAGTCAAACTCCAAGCCTCAGAACCACTCAGCAATTTTACCTCTGAAGAATTCTAATCAATCACGAAGCCCTGCAGCCACCTCCACAAGAGCTCTCTCATTCCCAGCGAGACCAAAAGAAAAGACATGACTTCAGTCAGTTGGGAATATAGATGGAGGAAATGGTGAAGACTATGTATAAAATGAATGCCTTAATTTTAATTTTCGTAGACCAAAGCCTAGAAACACTGTGCAAACAAAAAAAAAAATCCAGCTCTTCGCTAATCCAATTGCATGAAGCTTACTCACAGTCAAGATCGAAAGCAAGTAGTAGAAAATTAACACTTTGTTTCACACAATTTTCAAATGACTAAAAAGGGGAAAAAAGTGCATTTGATTACCCAAATGCACGAAGGAGTAAACAAGCTGTATGTCTGTGGCTTCAGTTTAATCCTCGAATGTTTTGTGGCAGTTAAATACACCAGATATTTCAAATTAGTTTTACACATATGGGAGATAAAAAATAAATAAATAAAAATCAGCAGTGTTCTAGTGAGGAGTACAACAAAGAGGAGGTGGGAGGGGGTCAATATAAAACGCTACTTTTATAAACTGATTGTATTGAAAATGTGGCTACAGTAATGGCTAAATGTGTGTGTGTTTTTATTTTAGTTACATAATCGAGTTGTTGTATGCTTAACTTGGATGATGATGAGGCCAGCGAGAGGTTTTGGTCTGTGGTCTGTTGGTGTGGTGTGGCCTTTAGGTAAAAGTTATCTTGGAAGAAAACAGAAAGTGAAAAAAGGAGGAATTTTGCATAGCTGCAGTCAATTTTCCATCCATGCTGCAAATGTAAGACAGGACTTCATGAATAAAATATGCAAGCAGGGAAAGCAAGCAGCATGAAAATCTGATTGGCCAGTGAGAAGTTAAGTCTTGGACATTGCTTTGCAGCTTGTTAAATGTGGCCAACGCTGGCCGAGTTTCCCTGGTCGCTCAGCTCTATAAGAAATTAAAGAACCTCTGGTGACATTAGCCAACTAGCTCTGAGATGGTGATGGGGAGAGACACAGCAGAGGAAGCTCAGGTGGAACTCACCCCCAGGCCAGTGGAGAAGCTAATCACTCATTAATGCTATCAGTGGGCACAGGTTGAGGACATTTTTCTGCTAAATGAACTTAATGTTCCCACTTTTAAACAGACCACTTTAAAATAACATGAGGATGTGTCTGGAGTAAGGTCAGTGATTAACTGTGGAAAACAGTCACTGGCATCAAGAAGAGCTTCTCCTTCACAGCACAGGAAAATCAATGGTTGTACTAATGTGTGTGTATATGTAGAGATGTATGATATTCAAGTTGATTGTACCGTGGCATCCTACACATGTCTCCTGTGAGATTAAGGAAACTGAATTTGTCCCACATGTTCTCTGAAGAGGTTTGACAACATCTTACAGAACCCCTGTACTCCTCCGATACCCCCATTCTTTGTTTGATGCATCAGGCGGGATCCTAATTTGCCCTATTAATTCTATAGTGCAAGGCAAGGCATGGCAAATGTTAAAAAAAAAGGGAACTATGTGATATCTCTGAAAACAGATGTGTCTGTTGTTCAATTACACAGACACACAGAGTCAGATTACTGCTACCTTTTAACTTGTCTGGTTTAAATGTAGATTTCATTTTCTGCATATGAAGTAAATGGCCCATGTAAATGGTTCATGACATTGCTTATCGTGGCCCTAAGTGCATTTAGGCCTCAGCTGAGCGTGTTAAACTGTATTCTTAGTCAAGCTAAGTCACTCAGTCGCTGACACAACATACAATTAACAAATGCATGAGTGCACACACACACACACACCCACACACACACACCAATTCCCCTGCAACTGTCCAAATTATTTATTATTAAAGCAAACTGTTGTGACAAATGATTAACCAAACTGTGCATCAGAAACAGTAGTTCCTCTTTTACTCCAAGTAGGTAGTAAAAAATATGTTGAATCTCTATCATTTGACTGTTAAACAATACTTGTTTAATGTCACACCATGTCACACATATTCTTTTATTATTATGGATGCAAGAACACATAAGCTTGAGAAGAAAAAGTATGACCTAATGCTAAAACATGGAAAACTGAAAACCTGCCAACAAGACAAGACAAGAAGGCATAGATTCAAGTGGACGAAAAAGAAAGCGAGGGACTGGGGAGTAGTTCAGGGCGTCAGCAGCCAGTTGTGGCATAATTAAGTCAGCTTGGCGTCTCTTTCTCTGCACTGAAAGAAGTGGCATTGAGTGCCAGGCCTCCACTGGGCCTGCTGAGCAGATGCTAATAGAGATGCCAGCCTACTCTGTGGTGTAGTTGTTGAATATCAAAGTTTTGCTCGGTCATGTCTTGGTTGTGAGAACTAAATAAAAAAAGTTAACCTTAATGTATTTTAAACAACAATCAGGGCCAACTGATGCCGCATGATGTTGACAATGTTCAGGGTTTCTAAACATTTTAACCGGGTCAGGCCCTGTGAATGATTGATGATCTTACGCTCCAAGCATTAATATTTCATGCTATTACACCCCAACAGGAAAGCTCCACATTTCTATGAGCATTACTTTGCTGCTATTGCAGAATAAAACTGCAGCTAAGATATTACGTAGTGGTATGACGTCAGAGACAAAAGCAAGCCTAGGGTGTCTTAAGATGTATGTATGTAATACTGAAGCATTTCATTACAATGACCTAAATAAGGGACTTTCAGTACAAAACAATGTGCACGCACATTGTAGCAACACATAATTAATTCGTTTCAAAGGAGAAGCAGCATATGGGAGACATCAATACTATAGAAATAATGGAGACATTGGTTATGGTTATTTCACCGTTCAGGAGCAAAGCAAAGCAAATCAAAACCTGTTTACAGCCACGAGTATCAAACTGAAGTGTATTCATGTAGCAACGACTGCTGAAGTGTTGAAGTCAGCATCACACATCTATAAATTCAGTATGCTGCATCATTTGTCATGCCTAGTCCCCCAAGCCGCATGTACGCACAGCAGCACCACGAACGCGCTCTTCATATAAATGGCTCTTTGGTATTATTCACCACGGAGAAACACAATTAGTTTAAGTACTTAGTGTGCATCAGAGATTCATGACAGGCCTATTTGTTAAAGGAACACTTTACGGTTTTAATTGTGCATAAAAGAATTTACATCATCGCAGAACACTAATCAAATATGTGTAGTCTCTTTTTAAAATGGAGTAAAAATAAATGGAAATCTCAATGCTAGCTTTCATTTTGTGTGTACAGTACGTGTTTGGTAGAGTGCAGAACACTCTAACCCTCTGCAGAGGACAGCAGCTGCATTAATGTTAGACTATTAGTAAATGCAGACAACAGTAGTTGTGTCCACAATGGATGCGAGCAGGGAAAGGAATTTGGTTTAATTTCCCCACTGTCCACCATTGTAACTGCACCCCTCGTCATTTGCCTTTGATCACAATGTCAATATCTATACTGAGCCCATTTCCCTCTGTGACTTGCTGCCATTTACACTAAGAAATTCATTCAGAAAGTTATTAATGCTTGATCATAAGGGATTCATGCCTCTGATTTCAATGTACATTTCCTGAATACCCCTCAGACAGTCGACAAATTTTAATTTTATTGGCTTATTCTCAATAAGCGTGAATGCCCAGGCCCAGGCCACAACACAATTAAAATTCTCAGTACAGAACAGACATGATGATATTCAACACAGCGGCTGAAATGACAGATGCTGGGAGGGAGCCACCCACCATATAATTACTCACACATTGTTATTCCCCATTTGTTCTCAGAGAATATACTTTTAATGTACATTAAACACTGAATTCACAATTCTCATAAAACACACAAATATGTACGTACATACCAAACAACCAGCAGCACTCCCAAGAGACACATCGTCTGGACATCTAGTCCAGCCAGAACACTGCGGGCCTCAGGTTATGACATTCAACCTAAATGATGTGCTTTCGTTCATTGACTAGAAATAGTTTAATATTATATATTATAACACGTTCTCTGATCTGTTCTATATAAAAATAATCCCGACTGTAACTGTTACTCCGATTTATGGCATTTTAGGCTTTATTAGAGAAAGAGAGAGTGTTTGACGTGCAGCAAAGTTCCCCTTCCAGGCTCAAACCGTAGACATTGTGATTATGTAGCATGCACATCAGCTATCAGGCTGCCAGTGAGCTCACGTAGCTGTTCATTTAAACTAGAAATTTGCAAACACTAAATCCATTACCATGGATTTGCTCGTCGTGTAAGATGAAATCTAAACAGTAATGGACGTTTCAGACATGCTGAAATTTTAATCATGATTATTCTCATGTATCATGCTTGTATTGAGAATTTAGGAACATTACAGGTTCTCTGCTGTTTTCAAACACACCAACCATGAATTAATTAATTATTCATGTAGACAGCATATGAATTGTGGACTTTTTTCACTGCTAATTGCTACATTTACCCAATCATTAGTAACTTTGGCAACTTCAGAAAAAAAAAAACTATTGTCTGGCATTTATTTCCTTTTAAGTAATGACCAACCATCCACCTTTTTTTTTTTTTTTTGTTTTTGCTAATCTATGATGCAGCTGAAGAATGAAAGAGAGAAGGATTGCAGGCACTGGGGAACTGGCATATATATTCTCCTCTTGGCACTCTCCTTTTAGAGCGATTCTACTGAATCTCTTAATCAAAGCCCTGAGTGTGGGAGAGGATATTTAGGATGGATGTTTTGCACTTAACTGAAATGAGTCGCATCTTTTGTCATTAGCGAGTCCTCCTTTGTTCCCCTCCTACTATTGACAGTGTTCACAGAGAACTCTATAGGAATGTGAGAAGGATGTTCTCTGTCATGTAAAGCCATTCGAGTGGGAAGGACGTACCGCGGCTCTTTAGTGGATGACATATTCCAGTGTCGCACAGACAATGTCAGTTAATGATGAACAATCCTGTAGGTGTCAAACTGTGCTTGTATCCTGTGCTCTTTTCCGACTGCATTCTGGTTGACTGTTATTGTTGGCAATGAAAATAGCCTGGCATAATGGTAGCTAATGGGGCTTTAATGGAGAGTGTCACAGAATAATCAATCTGAGAAGGAGAGTGGATGAACAGAAAGCCCATCACTAATGAATTTCTGCAACAATAAGACAAAATATTGTTCTTACAGTGACTTGTGAGATTCATTGGTAATTTAAGTCAGTGCCGACAATAATGGAACGCAATGGGGCCTTGAATTTAATCATAAAAAGCTGTTGCCTTTGTAATAAAAATAAAGATTAAATCAATTGGACTTGTGTTTGTTTTCTCTGAAGCAGCCTCGGATCGGAGTACAGTATAACGCTAATAGATTTAGAACAATGAGTCAACATTACAGTATGTGTCCTTAGTAAAAGGCTATTCATGTTCAATGTTCACATTTGCAGGGTGAGTGCAGAGAAGGACATAAAATGGTGATGGAGGCTGCGAGTGCCACTGTGTGTATGTGCCTGCAATGTTCAGAGTGTACTTTTCACCTCCTACTCCAAAACTCGGTGTTTCTGCGAGAGGTCTGAGTCACTCAAACTGACCTACATGTCACCCCTCCTCGCACCCTCTCCAGACATTCAGGGGGACCAGTGGACCAAGAAGACGGAAGAGAGAGAGAGAGAGAGAGAGAGAGAGAGGGAGGGAGGGAGGGAGGGGGGTCCAACAGTGGGGGAGGAAAATGAATTTAGGGCCAAAGCCGTACTTGATGTGAAAAGACATCTCTATTTATTTCCAAAAACATTTTCAGCTGTGCTGACAAACACAAAGTGACATCGCTGCCACACCACAGCTAGCTCCAAATTCTGATACTTGCTCTGTCCAAGTACCGTGATTCATGCAGGAAGTGTTCCACTTAGCAACATGGTGCCAACAGCTTGAAGACTTCAAACTCTAACTTTCTTATGATTTGGTTGAGCATTATTTTAAATCAAAATCTGCGTTCCCTTCACCCCCTAGATATTAAATGACTTCATTGGATTCCAAGGCACTAGAAATAACTCTTGGACCCTCTACGGGCAGATAATAAGCAGATTTCCACTGTGCACGATTGATTTTAGGCACCTTGAAGGACCCTGCTGTAAGCAGCCATGATGAAGACAGCAAAATTATTTAGAGTAGCTCAGATAAGCCTTTAGAAGACTTTCTATTTGTTGTTCTATTTCTATTTGTTTGACTCCCTTGATCAAGGCACTCGATCAATAGTGCCTTGTTGCAGATGCTGAGAGAGGGGACTGTCTGGCCAGATTTGCACTCAGGCTGTGCCACCTCTCTGATATCAACTGCTTTGGCTCTGGAGATTTCTGCCTTTTTCACTGATGACGATAAACAATGTCTCTGTAAATGTTGAGGGAGGATTCGTTGTAATAATGCTTCAAGCACACAAAGAAAAAGGCATTTTTTGCATGAGAGACACTGTGGTCAGGATACACATTTGATAGTCCTTTTTTAAGAGCCCTTCAGGATTTATATTCATCTGTTCTTTTGTTGAACAAGATGTATTACCCCGGTGTGTTGCGGGATGGAGAAGCTGTTTTCGAATCAGCTCATTTCACATTTTCCTGATGAGAATGGCAAAAAGGGAAAAGGCTGTTGTACCGTGCACTATTGTTAAATGGAAAGAGACATGGAAATATCTGTGACAATATTTTGTCAAGTGTATCGTCTTGTTTTTGTCTTTCCCTGCATCTTCATGTCTGACTAGTGTGGTAGAGAAGAGCATCCCAACAAATAGAAAACAGTCACTGAGACAGAGGTGACCTGGGTTGTATTTCACTGACAAAGGCCCGAACACATGCACTAACGGCTATCAAAACAATGAAACCTGATTCGTGACCAGCTTTTAAATTATTCATGAGATCTTACAGTTTAAAAGAAAGAGACATGATGGCATTTTATTCACTCTAATAAAGTTGTTTTAAAGCTCCTTTTACCATAACTGTTAGTTTTCCTTAATCACTTGTAACCTTTTTAACAGTAGAGCATGAAGTCATCACTGTTGATGATGAGGTTAGGAGATGATTTTCAATCACTTTATTATGTTTATTTTCATACTCGAATGACCTTTGAGATTTTAGGAAAAGGTGAGAAATAAATGCTAAATGCAAACTGCAGTGCAGCACTGGTTCGAGCTCTGTCATCCGTTTCCTGCAAACGTCTGAATACATTCTTTGTACCATTGTGATGTTTTAGATTACGAGCAAGTGCCAAACTCCACAAAATCCTCCCCCCTCAAATCATTTCCTTAAACATGTCAGTGTTTTTTTTTTTTTTAAATCAATATTTGCTTGTCTAACCCTTTTCTGTCTACCCTCTCAGTTTTCAAACTATAGATCTGTCTCACTGCTATACAGTATGTATTACATTCTTCATCGAATTCTTCTTCCACAGCCTCCATCACAACGGGCACTTCTGCAGAGCACAGATCAATTACAAGCCGGCCTGCCAAGCGATCAAGTCTATAATAACACAGTCTCTCCATCTTGCTCTGCTGCAGTAAATTACCTGGGCTGCAGGACAAGCCTCATCTTTCCACTCCCTCAACCCTTGAGGGATCTTTATTAATGCCCAGACTTTACATCAAATACAGTCAGGTGGCTCGGTAATGAGATTACGGCCAGGACTGGCCTGATTTAAATGCTAAATGCAGGTCAAAGCCAAACAATGACCTAAACACACTCTGCCAGCTGGATGTAATAATAATCCAGAAGCTGGTGTCACAGGAGGAAAGCAGAGAGAATGAGAGGATGCTGTGTGGGAGTACGTGTTTGTGTGAGTGGGAAAAGGATGCATGATGGGTAAGACGGGAGAAAGGGATGAGAGTGCAGAGACAGGTAGACAGAAAAATTAAAGATCTGAGTATGATTGTCTGTTCAGCTGAATTTTGCAGAGGATGTTTATTGCGGGTGTCTATGTGGAAAGTGCTGCAGTTATAAAACCACCTTTACACACCTTCAGTCTGGCAGACAGAAGCCAGCCAGGCTCTACCTCCTTGTTTTCCCTCACCACTCCCAAATACGCCAATTACTCAAGCCCTGGGCTAAATGTGAGCTGTCTAAAAGTTAAAAAGGAAAAGTAACAGATGAAAAAAAAAAAAAAAAACACGCACACACTTGTGGTAATTAAACATCAAGGCTGTGGAAAGAGGAAGTGCTAATCCGCCCAACTCAGCTGATTCCACCATTCCAAAAGCATTTACACTTTCATTAAAGTGTGCAGCCAAGCAGAACAAAATCATTTAGAAGAACCGGCATAAACAGAAGTGAACCTGTGGCTGTCTATGCCGCACAGTTCCAAATACAATAATTAGGACTAGCTGGGGCCACGACAAGATATTCACAAAGAGAAACTACAGAGAAAAAAATGCACGCTTAGATAAAATGTTCAGGGACACAAACAACTGTTAGCCCGCTTTTCTTCAATGGGATGCTTGACAATAAAAGGGATACAATTATTCTCCTTGGCTCCTTCATAATGAGCAAAATAGAAATACGAAACAAGCTGGAATGTGACTAAAAGTATTATTATTTTCAATCTAATTTTAGCGCATCGCACACAACATCACTGAAGCTGAGAGAGGGGTTAACATTGAGTTTCCTGATTAGATTCGGCATGTAAAGTGAATCTCCTAATGGGATTTTTATTTCAACCCACAGGACCGAACCCAGTATTTATCTGTTAATGAGCAAATTGCTTAATTAAGTGAGTGACCTGTTATTTCTTTTTATATCAGCCTTGCGTCTAATATCAGTAATAATCATCTTCACTTGCTAATTGAAATCTTTGCACCTACAATTTCACAACAGCAAACGGTGAAGCGCTTGTGAAAGTGTTTGGATCGTAAGATGGCACTCTTTAGTAGCTAAAGAGTGCCATCCCCACCTACTATACTGCATTTTAGAAGTGAGTTTTAAGTCCTGACTGTGCTGCCAAAGGAAAAAAAAAATACCTATGTAGCACACGAGTTTAAGGCTTTCAAGCACTACTGAACAAATATGCACTTGAAACATGAATATATTAATAATGTCAATTTTGTTCTGTAGCAGCATATGTGTTTGTGAAGTATTAGAGAGTAATTACATTTGAATGAAGCATTTATTGTATACTATGAGTACAACTTTCTGAGAAGCTTCTCTATCCATTAATGAAATCATAAAGCTTTGAATTATGCATCGCAAACTAATTTATTAATGTCAGCCACAAAGGAACAGCAGTCCACAAGATGAGGGGGAATTATTTCTTTTTTTTTTTTCCCTTTACAGTTCATTAAGTTTTAAAATCAGAAAATCAATGCCTGGAATCCATAAAGTCGGTGGTGGTTTTGAGTAAATGCATTCAGTCAGTGGGCAGGAGTATGAGTCAGTCTGAAGGCTCACACTGCTACCACTCCCACCTGCTTCACTGCCATCGGCATTATGTATTTATTTTTTAATGATTGTGGAGGAGAGCATGCCAGTGATGCGTGCGAGAGTGTATTGACAGAGGAGGCAGAAGGGTGAGGGGAAGGAGGGAGGGAGGGAGTTCAGAGAACATGTCTATGTGCCGCTGTGATTGGTCCCATCAAAGTCAACACTGTGCTGGTTGATTGGCATGATCTGTTTCTGCAAATTGCTGGGATAAATTGACTTTCCTCTCAGGACGTATAGCATTCCCACCAATGCCAGAAAAGAATGGCAGTGTGTCATTTGAGTGTAGCCACGAACTGATGGCTCTGAATTTACATCTGACAGCAAATCTTCTTGCAGACTGATGCAGGTGATCATGCATGTAAAAATCTAAAAAAATAAAATGTTTCAAGGCTTCACCTTCCCTGTATCCAAACAGTCGGTCACTAAGAATAAAAAATGTAAACACAGTAGAGTATGCATGTTTAATTTCATGTGTACAGTTTCAGTTCAAGGTGTTCTCACCTCGGAGACTAAGACAACACTAGCTCGTACAGCAAACAGCATTTATTAGCGTATTGACAGCCACACTGTAGCCCAAACACCGCTCCTGCAGAAAACCCAGTAAAAACCATAGACCCAAGCACGCAAGTCTGCAGTCTACTGTTCAAGTCAATTTGGTGAAGATGAAACATAGTTAAAGCTGTCATAATCACTGAAACAGTCCATTATTTAGATGTCATGCAGCCATTTGACTGTCACACAGTGTGGCTGAGTTTTACAAATCCCTGTCCTTCTAACAAAATGTTCGACAAGATCTTTGAAAGGCTGCCTTTTCCTTACTCAAAACTTTAGCTCTCTCAGTGGAGGGAGCTTTAATGTGATGGAAAGTAAATGTAAAAGTTTTGAACTGACAGATTGGACATAGATTGCACTTTTAAATATACATTGCTTGGATTGAAAATCGCTGAAGGCCACTGAGGACAGTAAATATGGAGTCAATTTGTGTAGTCCGAATAAAGTGTACTGACATTAGTCAGATATGTTTTCCTGTTTATGCAGTTTACTAGTGATCTGTGACACACTCAGTGTCCTTGAAATATTCAGGCTCTGTTTGTCTCTTTTGTCCAGGCTCCGTCCTTCACATCAATCGACTCTATGAATACGAATTAATACCACTAGTGTTTTTTTTTTTATGACAGGGAGGCTTTTTGAGTATGCAATCACAATTTAACTCAACTGATGGTGAAAACCTTAAAGGTCGGTAACTATCCTGAAGGCAAACAGAATCATAATTCTAAGCTTATGAATGTACTCAGCATGACACCTCCATTATTTCTCATACAACAGACAGCTGGTGCAAATTGACCCAATGAACACGTAAATTTGCAAAATGTACTTTACTGGACCATTTTTATTGCTAATAAATGAGTTTCAGTTTAGTTGATTTGTGTTGATGTGCACGCTCAGTGTACCTTCATCTAAAATTATTTACAGCCAGTATCAGCAGACATTCAGGGGTCCAGCTGATCTAGTACCAGAAGTGCAGGAGAAGAAGTGGCAATACATGCCAATTCATTTTCTCCATGTTCAAATGTGGCCTTTGATTCCAGCCACTAATTAATACAGAGTATCCTTGCAGTTGAATGGTCTCGTCCTTATCCTCCATGTGCAGGTACACAAACAATCAATGCTTGCCAAGTGCCTGTTCGCTTTTTAATTAGGCCTGCTTTCAAATGTATTACATCTGAAATACACTGTGTTCCTCTCCATGTCCGACAACCAGCATGTGGCTAGATTACAACCCAACACTTACAGCGCAGTGCATCCATCTACAACCCAATGCAGGGGCTCAGAAATTGATTACATCAGTGGTCGAGCACCGCGTCAGACTGCACACAGTCCACTCCTGTCCAAAAGGAGACAAATGACAGGTAAATACACCAAACTGCTTGTCACTGCACTGATCTACTGCCTATTTTTCATTTCAAAATAACAATGCAAGGGGGGAGACTTCTTTGTTGGACCTGCTGGAGCGTGAATGACTGGGGGAGGAAATAGGCCCAGTAATTATTCTTTCCTCTACTTGTCCCTCCTGTCGCGTCCCACCATCGCTCACACACTGGAGATACAGGCTATTGAATCCTGATGAAATCCCAGCACAACAATAGCTAGCATACTAGTCATGCAGCCGTCACTCTGTCCAAGCGATTGTTCCGAGCTGAACTCTGGATCTTACACTAAGGGATTTCCAATTATTGGAATTTCAATGATGCAGTCAATATACAACGTGGCAAGCTGGCAAGTGGCCCATAGGTAAGAACAAGCGGAACAGTGCTTTCACATGTCCATGGAAGCAATATCAATCGTCTGTGTAAATAGGCAGTGAATCTTTTTAATGCATAATTTCTTTTTAATGCATTGATGCTGAGAGTGTCACTTTATTAGACAAACTATATCTAGTATGTGATATGTAAAAAAAATATCTCATTTGTGAAAATCCAGAGTACTAAACTGAATGTCAAAACATAGAATAAATGGGCTCACCTTGGGCTGGATATACAGTAAATGTTCAGTATCGTAAATTATGTCCTACTACTCAACACAAGTGAGTCACAGCACAGAAATGAAGGAAACACGAAAAACAGCAACACTGACATTTACTATGCTAATATAAATGTGTCACAATGTCCTACAAGAGACAGGAGGATGGCTGTGTTTTATTTACATCTGGCTTTACTTTCTTGGCATAGCTGAATCTGAAATAAATGTCCATTGACCTGTGAAAGGCCGCTGTCCTCCCAGCCAACTACAGAAATGATTCTTCTGTCTGATAGTCTCTTTGAGCACATGAAAAGAATATCAAACAGAATAAATATCCATTATTAATATGTACTGTCCTGTGTACGGACTTTATACTATCGCATGTGGGGCTTTCATCTCTAGACAAAAACAGATGAGGCTCCCTTCCAGTTGTTTGGGAGTGCATCAGTGAAAACCTGCTGTCGGCTCTGGTTTAGAGCAAGTATTCACTGCATTGTGAACCCTTGCACATGTACTTGTCTGTTTGCACAATAAAGTAAGAGACAGTATCCGTGTGAACACACAAGCGAAAACTAAATTAGAGAGTGGGAGGTACAACGCTCCAGATGGCAATGCTGCTGTGCAAGGGGATGTTGAAAGTACCCACCGAAAGGAGAGCCAGCTGGGAGAGGTCAGCGAGATGAATCCACTGGGACACAGGGAACCAACATGAGGCAGCAAGAGCAGTGTAAAGATAGACAGAGCACTGGTGCATGATCGGTGCAAAAGCCAAGGTCAAGAGGACAGCTGCTGTATTTCTCTGCAGTACTGCTTCACCATTTTCAGAATTCGCAATGCATCACCAACTCTGACAATCCCATGATTCCTATGCACGTTTCTAAATAGCCATTCAGTAAACTCCACCATTGTCCATATGCCTTTTTGCTCTAAGCTTTAAACCCCACATTGACATATTTTCTAACTTTGCCATGCTTCATCTCTTCCGACCCTTCCAAGAACTCCCAATATAATCAGCTCGGCTCCCACGAGTGTCCAGCATGGATGCCCTTGGCATGTGCCCTCAGCTCCCAATGGTGGCATG
This sequence comes from Anabas testudineus, assembly GCF_900324465.2. Classification (NCBI taxonomy): domain Eukaryota; kingdom Metazoa; phylum Chordata; class Actinopteri; order Anabantiformes; family Anabantidae; genus Anabas; species Anabas testudineus. The sequence continues at coordinate 22,836,557 of NC_046611.1, read as the reverse complement.
AGAGAGAATTAGGGTCACCCCCGAGCAGCAGCAAGAGCCCAGGGAAAGCCTGTCATGACCAGTGACTTGGAAGTACTTTCAATGCCGAATTGCGTTGGTGGAGGCATGCAGCCAGTCGGAAGAAAACAAAATGAGCAACAGCTCATCACAAAACGGCCACAAGCATGTATTTGGAAGTGACCTGCCCTCCTTCCAGGTCACATGAGCTATGTTAGCAGTTGGCCTTTTTTAATTCATAGTATAGACACCGATGAGAGTAACATAAAGAGAATAAGACAAGAATGACAAAGGGAAGGGAATGCAGCATGCAGAATGTGTACCCACCCTTCAAACACCTTCAGTGGTCAAGTTGTGCCCTAGGTCAGGTATGTAATCTGATGTCGGAGTGTATTAGTACTCAGTGGGTCTACCACCTTTGTTTATAGTCTGCAGGTTCAACCCACACATTTGCTAGACATAAATTCACATCACAGCAGCAGCGGCCTTGGCCACACTCTGCAGCTCCGATTTTTCCATTCTGCTTCAACTTCACACTTGTTTCAGTCAAGGTCCATTACTTTGTATGCCCTTAGTCCTTGTCCAGACAACGTGTAACCTTGCATGTATTACATGGTCTGACAGAGTCTAGCAGAAAGTGAGAAAAAAAAGAAGGCAGGCCGAGGAAGAAAAGAGCTGTCAGAAGTCACTAAGGTGCTAAAACACCAACTACTTTTAAATCATATTGTCACCATCTCCATTCATTTTCTGCAGAATACAAAAAAGACGTAGAGAGATAAGGAACCTGGTCTGAAGAAATCAGGGACATCTGATGTATGTCACGTTCGCTCAGTAGGACTAAAAGAACAAAAAAAAAGGAAAAAATAGAAAACCAGCTCTCTTTACAGCCACAATCTAAATTAAAAAGGTCAGGCTTTTCCTTCAAATTAAAACTAACTGACAAGATCCTAATACATGATTTTGAAACAACTGACATTTTTATGGCTCTGGTTTGTGACTTGAAAAGCAATGAGGAAGTACTGCAGCTGCATTATTCATATCTCCACTCAGTGTATGAACTGCCAAGAAATGCCATAAACATTTACCATTGTGGGTCTTTGGAATGATGATGACGATGATGATGATGATGATGATGATGATGATGATGAACAATTTAGTTTGAGTTTTGACAGTAATGTAAAACACCGACACCGCTCTTGTCTTTGTTTGCTGTACTGAGCACTAATTCCTGGCCTATCAAGTGGTCACAAAGGAGGGAAGCGGTTTCCAATTATGCTTCATTACAACCACCCTTCCCTGAAAATGATCAGCGGTGATCATAAACATCAGTGAAAGTCTTGTCCAGAGAAGAACCTAACAAATTTGGCCTCTGTGAGTATGCAAATCCTTAAATCAGCCACTGCAGTTAAATTTTTAACAAGCTCAGTCCTTCCATTTGCTCCCTGCGCTGACCAAGTCTGGTTGTAAACAGGCTATTAAAGGGTCTATCTCTCCCTCAAGCGGCCTCTGGCCTTGGGCTCACAACACCAGCACTGCAGCTCTTAATGAAGCGTAAAATTAAAAGGTTTGGTTGGACATTGAAAGCTGGTTTTTCCTGTATGAAGGGATTGTTTTTTTATTCATCTCGCTTTGCCTGCTTCTCGCCACCAAAGCCCTCCACCCCTATTTCACAATCACACTCAAATAATCAAAGGTCACAATCAAATTATTTCAGAAAGTGCTTCACGTTTAACAGAAACTTGGTCAAGTGGATGAAGCCGGCATTGCCACTCATGCAAACAAGCCGCAAATAATAAGCACAATTAAAATTGCAAAACACATGATGTGGTAGAATGAAAAACTAATATCACATTTGGAAATTTGGGGCCTTGATAATACTTATTTGCATACTTAATTACATTTTTAATAAAGTATCACAGCAATGACATGCTCTACACGATTGTAGGCCTCCCTCATATCTGTCACAACGTTCAACCCAACCAGAACACAACAGTCTCATCAGAATATTGTATCTAGGGGTTTCATAATAGTTATTTGCATATTTCAGCAGATGTTTAATAAAATATTGTAGAACAGAAGTAGCACTACGCCATGCTGAATGTGTTTCTGAGGCTCCTTCGGCTCTGGTAATTTACGAAACCAACCAACACACTGAGGTCTCATCGAAATTTAACACGTCTCCACTGCCGGTTTACATTGTGACATAAGTGACTGCGAGTAGTGCATTAAATCTGTCACTGAATAATCTCTACTGGCGGGGAAGAAAAACAACATTAACACCCTGTTGACCTGTTGCCATGAAATATTTACAAGTTTTTTTCTCTGCTCCCATAATATAGACGATGCTCCCACTCACTCAGCTGTAAGACAGGAGAGTGTATCTCACGCTCAAATAACCAGCCAGGTGCTGAAGGCCCTACCAGTGGCAAGACCCTTTGTCATTTCTAAATGTCACTCACCAGCTTTTTAATAACTGCAACTACAATCGTCACTATCCCATGGGTCCACTTAAAAACTAAGGGCTAGCTTAAAACATGCTTAGTCTTTCTATCTTGCCATTTTAAGAGGGAGCCTAGAGAATCTTGGTCTTGAGGGTTTCACACAGACCTGTAAAGCACAGGAACCATTTTTCCAAGGGAAAATGTGACGGACGAGTCAATATCACAAGTCCAGTAGCTCTAATTAAATTCTAAGGGCCTCAGGACTGAGTGAGCTTCAAATGCTTTGAGGGAAGGAAAAGGGCTCACATGCTGCTTTGACTGGTAGCCAAGGGACAAGAAATTGTTTGCCAAAGGTAACAGGAACTTTGCTCAGAAAATGACACGCTGACCTCTTGCATTGACCTCAATCACTCTGTCCTGCTGCGTCCCACAATCCCTTCAACTTTTGGCAGTTTCCTTGCGTTACCACAGCGATGGCCTAATTTGGTGGAGTTTGGAGGAGTCGGGGAAATGCAGTCACTCATTGTGTGAAAGGACCTGGGACTTCAAACGAAGGATTTGGCCCTTTGACCCTCACTTTGTGCTTTGTTTGTGTCGTTGCACTGAGTGAACATCTAAATTGGTTTGCCTTTTGTTTTGGTTTTCTATTCCCGGAAGCACGAGAAGAAGAGGACGACTTAGTGTAAGAGACCTGTGTTTGATGCTGTGTTAAAGGGTCGTTTGGTCTAAATCACAACAATATAGTTTTCTTCCACCCTACTGTGTGACATATACTGTAACAATGCAGGTAGTCTTTGACTTGATGTGAAAGGTTTGGAGATAAGCTTGTTGATTTAAGTCTGTTTTTATCCCAGTACATGGAAGTGAAAACAGAATTAGATCTGCGGTGCTCAAAGTGTTAAAAAAAAAAAAGCTTGACAGCTATATGTCTTTACAGAGAAAGTTCCTGGTTGATCTGGATAACCTGCAGCCTTTCCTGTGAACAGTTTTATTTGAAACTGTTTTCTAAAGAAGAAATAGTCCAAGAAGTCGCCTGGAGCTTTGTTTGTGGAACGATACATTACTGTTTTTTTTTTTTTTTTCCCTGAAGTATAATTTTTAGTACGTTCAGCTGAACAAACAAGGACTCATTGTAAAATGCTTTCACATGATTCGTAGGCAAGGATACTCAAAGTTGGGCAAAGACCACCTAAGGTATCTGCATTGCGAAATGCTTTTGTAGCAAAGTTATGATGTCTCTTTGTTAATTTGGTGATGGATGGGGCAAAACTAATCTGGCGGTGGAAGACAAAGATCAACACAAACTCACATTAAGAAACATTTCCCAATGTGTAATATGTGTTTTTTTTACATGCACTGTAGTGCTGGTAAGTGGAATACTTTATTTGACGTTTAAAGTTTAAAACACAATGTAAAACGCATAATTTATAACTAACATTGCCTTGGGCGTCTCTAGAGAAGGTAATTTGACAAGGATATTCAACAGGGAGCACTCCTTGCATATTCAGTAAAACAGTTTACACAAACTACAGCTGTATCCAACTACAGGGTACAACAACAAAACAATGGAAGTATAAAAACGTCTGTCTCAAAGGCACATAAATAAATAGCAACATTATAATGATTATAAAGCAATATGGTTATATTAATATTTTGCCTTAGTCACCAAATATCCATTGAGATTGTGGATTGTTTTCCAGGCAAGCAGAACGGTAATGACCTGTGTTATCTGTCGGTGTGTTTACAGTCTATTTAGAATTTATTCCCTGGGCACAGGAAGAAGAGTTCTGCCCCCTTATTCGCTTTCCAATTTCGGACCATTGGGGACTGATTCCATCGATGTTCCTGGCATTGTACAAGATGTTCCCTTGCATAAGAGATTTCCCTCCTGATGTTGGCCAGTCATTTCCTTTCGTTGCTGTTAATATAATGTGACGACGTGGTGTCCCACACAACAGGGTCCTCCTGAGAGGCCCAAAAGTGTCCTGTGTCTCCGCCCACCCACACAGCCAAGCTGTGATGTTCTTCAACACCCAAAGCTGCTTTCACTGATGGTGTGAAGTAAAAAAAAAAAAAAAAAGCACCAGGTGTTATTTGAATATTTGAAGTGTAAAGAGCTTCTACATTGAGACACAACTACTTGAGTACAAAGACAAACCGTGGAGCAGCATCAAAAAACAGAGACCAAACACGTGAATGAAGCAGCTAGTTGAAAAATTCAGTTTATCCCACTACAAAATACAACTTCCCTATTCCATCTTTTGTGCAACCTTTTTTTTTAGCTGTTTGAACAGAGTTGTTCTTTTGAGATATATTTTGTATCAACTGAAGCAAGGAAACCAACTAATTGAACACTAATTATCACCTTTGTAGAGCCGCATGAAATTATCAAGACATTTAGCTCATCTAATAGTTCTAAGATGAGAGTTACTGGACTGTAATATTTTTTGAAAAAAAAAATTGTAATGAGCTTATTCTTGGGTGCCGTTTTACATTTGTTCTGCAGAGTTAGAAATGTCTTTGTCCATAGTTGCTTAGAATTTAAAATACTGAAATCATCTACCCTCACAGTGTCACTGTCTCACCATATCTTAATCTTCCAAAAAGATTAAAGGCTATTTGTTTGTTTTTAACTCATTTTAGAAATGAGATCATAGTTTGTACAGATGTGTGTCCCCTTGTTTGCAAGTTGGAAACGTGCATGTACAGAACCAAAAGTTAAGCAGTAATAATATTGCATGCAGTTCACATACAGCAGATTTCTAGTGTGGTTACAGTCCTGTGCGAAAGCAGAATCAGCAGGGCAGGGGTGTCTCTTAGTTGTTTCAGTGTGTCTCTGTAAAGGGTCAAATCCACAGGGTCAAGAGAGATGCATTCGAATGTCCAGGAGAAAGAACTGCAACATACAGTGGTGTTGACACAACCTCAACTTTCAGGTTAATTAATCTGCACCAAAGGAACAGAGGCAGAGGAAGGTGGTGCTGCTGAGTCCCTGTATGTTTCAGCCACAGCTTGAATCACTGGCAACGATGTGGGTTACACTAACAATTTAGAGGAGAAAAGGTACAGCATGAAAGCTCATTATGAGAAAAATGTTTTTTTTGTAATTGTACAACATCGAAAACTGTTTCACCAAGGCCTCTGAATAAAAATATGACCTCGAAAGATGGCCTCTATAAATACCACAAAACAGTTAATGCAGTGAGTGAAACAAATATTGTACATTTTTTTATAATAACAGATGTCTTCATTCACCAAATAAACAACTTCAAATGATGTGAAAGACCTTAGATTGAAAGAGCACATTTGAATTTGTTAGAAAACATTATCAAACCTTTTCCCTACAGTGCACTGAAATGGACCAACGTCACAAGGCTGCCAATTAAAAAAAACCAAAAGGCTAAAAATTAGACGTGTTTCTTGTGCAATATTAATCTAAAACCTGATATTCAGTCATGTCCGATAAATGTGTAATGAGACTGTTATAAATGTTAACTGTCATGCTGAGAAAGCACGATCAAATGTGTCGCGAGCCTTTTATTAATGTGCCATGCAAATCCTGAACCAACCAGTGTGCCACGCGCCACTGATTGACAGACTGAAGTTTCAGAACATGATCCACTCTGGCTGATGTGTCTCAGAGACTGTAAATATACTTTATCTAATGACAGAGACCACTGTTCAAAACATCGCTTGCTGCTCTTGATATTTGTGATGAAGCAGTGGGTGTGATACAAAATCTCTCTCATCCTTCTCCCTCCAGTTAAAATGAAAACCAGACAGGGAGGAAAAGAGTGGTGGGCCACAGCAGCTTCTATCACTTATCCACTACTCATGCATGATTGAAAGGCTTCTGCAAGCTTGGAGGACTGCATGATTTATACCAAGCTCCTTCAAATAAAAAAAAAAAAAAAAAAAAAATCAAGAGCCAAAGCAGTAGCTACAGTTAATATTGACAAAGCATTGGGTTTAAAAAAAAAAATTAAAAGCAGAAGAAAGTCTAAATACAAGTACAAGTTGATTCCCTTTTGGGTAAAGCTTAGATTTTTGTCTTTTCTATTTCCTTTGCTCCTATGCTAATCCTTTAGATGGGTTCGGCTAAATTGTTATAGTCTCCCACAGAACATAAATGGAGAGCATCCAGGGATTTGGAGCTGCTATTAGGGAGACAAAATGATCCATCAAAGCAGCTGCTAGGGAAGGAACTGGGAAATGAGGATGATGTGAGAGAAAGAGCTATTTTTGTAGGAATGCCATGTGGTGTGTTTTTTTTTTTTCCCCTCCCTTCCTATTCCCTTGCTTTCCTCGTTCCCCAGCAGTGGCTATACCACCATTGGTGAGCTAATCTGTGTTATCTTGTCCCATGTGTCCTCCATATATTTGTTCTTCATCAAACTTGCATCTAAGAGCGCATTAGGCTCAGCCCATCAGATCACAGAGCCCACAATCACCTCAGCACCAGCGGCGGCGTCTCACAGATGGACCATCACGGGCTGCAGAATAACTTCCTCTCTCTCCTCATGTCAACAGCTTCTAGGTGAAAGCAGAGGATTTCTGCTCATCAGTCACAGCCCGAGGGTGTACGATGTGTCGAATCTGCATTTGATGTCCGACCGGTGTGAAAGAGTTGAGGGAGTGGTGGGACGTGGAGGATGTGGGGGGGGGGGGGGGGGGGGGGTCACCGCCTGATTAATGGCTGAAAGCATCACATTCTCCTCCACCTACATCACCCTCGGAAAGAGGAGAGATACAGCCAAAACCCCTTACTGTTGCAGAATCCCAAGCCTCAACCAGTTGTGTTACCAATTTCAAATCCCCCAGCCCCTCTTACCCTCCACCCTCCTCCACCCGCCCCCTCAAAGCAGTACGATTATAATCACTCAACTCCGCTTTTGTTGTATGAAGTTTTTTTTTTTTTTTTCCTCCAATGCTCCGGAGATGGAAAGCTTGCACCTGTCAGTCACAGCTGCGGCTGGGTTTTGATGCCTTTAAAAGTGTGACATCGTGCTGCGAGATGAGACAGGAGCCCAGGCTCTGGCTGTGGCTGTTTGCCCACCGGGTTTCCAAGGGGAAATGGAAGCCACAGCAGTATTTACTGTTTTGTTTTTGCAGCCTTTTCCCTCACGCTCCAAAAATCCCTCACAACTGAAAACAACTGTGGCGAATGGTGGGGGACGTCTACGCAGTCTCATCTGTGGAGAAGTTTCATGAATCAATACTGATTTCCCTTTTTTTGTTTTTTGTTTTTTTTTCAACACATACAATGTGCAATCTGGAACAACAAATGCCTGAGGACTCGTGCTGGCACTAAATTCAGCTGGACTTTCAGTAGGTGAGAAAACGTATTCGGAACAAGGGCAAACACAGATATTTAATAAATGAAAACGTGGTCTCTGTGGCCAAAGTTAAATGCAAGAGCTTACATTAATGAACATAATTTTAGAAAAAGGGATGAGGCGTAATGAAATTCATAAAGTGCAGTCAGACACTACCTAAAAGAAACCCAATCATTTAATGAATACGCAGGCAGCATCATGGATCCGCTTCGTCTAGTGCTAAAACAATTAGGGGCAAACTGTTCACCTTGCCACCCCCACACATTATAACATTAGACGTGCTCTAGTGTTCTAAGGGTCCTGTCCTTCGCTATTCTGCGATAAGGCTGGTGATAATATCTGGCTGCAATATCGAGAGTCAAAGGGAAGATTCCTGTCAGGTGGGGAGGAAAAAAACGATTCAATCTGACAGAAGCTGCTCTTATCAAATATGTCCATAATATCCTGTAAATGTAATTAATGGCTCACACAGTTCTGACTGGACTAATCAGAGGATTCTGTAGTATAAGTCCTTCTTTTTTCTGATAAAGTGTAATTTCAAATGTTTAAGGATGTCACTTCATGTTCATCTTTACTGGGTTTCTTGAGTATAAGGAAATGTTTCACCACGAGTAGTGCAAGGCCTTATTATAGCCCAAAAGTGAGGGGAAAATGGCATACATTATACATAAAACAAGCTAAGTGAGATGTGTCACTGTATAATTTACATCTCATTGTCATACATACAGCCAGGCAGCTTAATTACGCTGTCAAACAATGGAAAAAGTCTCGATGGGAGTTAGAACAGGGCTCTGACAGCCTCTGCGCCTTGACCTAAGGCCCCACTGTTAGATGCTCCATGGGTACCGATGCAGAAGCAGAGGCTGACAGAGCTCAAAATAAACCTGTCCGAGGCTCAGTCGCAAAGTTTTTCTCATTTATTTTTCCTCCACACAACCAAAAGTGGCTTATCGGCCGAGTCTCACGTGGGAATGATAACTGTGATTGATTGCTGCAGTCGAGCCTTTCAAGGACTCACCGGAAAGATGTGTGAGGGGACAGGTATGCTTAGCTGACCTCCCAGGCCGTTGATTAATGCTGTGTGTGCTGCTGATTTGTGCCCCTGTGCGAGGGAGCACCGAGAGGGGCTGTGGAACACATGGTCCCCAGCATTGATAAAACTCAGAGCAGGCACAACCACAGTCTTCCTCCCTCCTCTTAGTAGAAAAGAGGTGTGATTTAGATTGTCGAAACACTGCAAGCAATCCACCCCAGTGCTCTGACAATCTATACTGTTGCTACCACCACTGCTTCCAATAAGTGGCCAAGACGTTGCCCAGAGGGTACCTACCATAGCAAAAGTGGATGAAACAGGGCTTGCTGACTGACATGAACCATAAAATGAGAAAAGCTGGGAAATTTTTTGTGTAAACACAACTGCATGTTTTTCATAGGCACCTCCGGGGGCGTTTAGCTTCGAATCTCTCTTAGGTTCCAGTTGATAAAGAGGCCCACGCTTAAAAATCACATCCAGGCACCTTAAGTAATAAGCTGCTGAATGGAAACAGCCTGGGAACATGTGGACGGGGCGAGCCAGGCAATCCTTTTCATGTGTTTATACTCAAGGCCAAGGAGCAGGACGAGGAGTAAGTCTGCACTGTCTTTCTCCAGGCTACGGGTTTTTTGTTTGACACAGATCAGCTCAACTTTGTTTACCGTTTCCCTGATTTTCTATTTAGTTCCCTCTCTGCACAGCTGCGGGGCTAAACACGTGTTTGTGTTGAGGAGCTCAATGTGATGCTAGAGGTCCCTTGGTTCGAAGATGAGGGTTTTGACTGATGGACAGGCTCCCCTCTGGCCATGGTATCCTGCTTTCTGCCTGCAAACGTGCACTCAGAGGAGAGTTTGGAAGAGCTGCACAGGAAGGGCAGAATACTGAGGGGAGTTGCTTTGATGTTTCAGTTTTAGCGTACTCCATTCCTTGTTATTACAACTATTTTTAAAGCATAATATAAAATAAGAATGTACATTTATATTTGCTGTAACATTTAGTTTACATTAGTTTGACGCAGTCTACGAGGAAGTGACACTTTCCTCAGCATCATTTTTTTTTCTCACATGATACAGCACCGTTGGATCATCCAAACAAAGTGTTAGCTTATGTGTAACACTGAGCGAAGATGGAAAATAAACATTCCACTTTCTATTTGTATACCTTTTCCTCACCATGACAGACAAAGCAATTTTCACCTTTTTATCCAATTTTCACCTTTTTATCCACCTTTTAATTTCTAATGTAAGGGAGGAGGGAGCTGAGCCGAAGGAAGGCTAGAGTGAAGCATATTTAAAAGAGCCGCTGTTATGAAGCAACTCACTGTGGAAAATGGCAAAAAAAAAAAAAAAAAAAAAAAAGACAAATTGCTACAGGAGAGCACATGTCCCCTGTGAGCATGTAGGGGTGGCAGCCCAACTGGAGCTGCGAGCAGGGGTCAGGGAATCACTTGTGTCGGCATATGCAGACACGTGCATATATAAAGCGCACGCCAGCCAAGGCGAAATAACAAATGGGTGATAAGAATGACAGATTAGTGCTGTAGATAGGGTGAAATGGGATATAAGGTGCTGGAGGGGGGGGGGGGGGGGGGGGTGAGGCACCATCCATCCTGGTCCGCAGGTGATCCATCAGGATGTGCTCAGGTCTGGTAAAGGGCAACTTGAGAGATGCAGCATGAGACCAAAGCCCCGTCCACGTCTGTGCATTTTCTGTGTGGGTGCATGAGAAAGACAGAGCCACCAATGATAGGGGAATTTCCAAATAGACAAAGCACGTGAATTAGGCTGTGGGCGAGATCCAGCCGTGTGTGTCCGCAGGAGAGTGTTTAAGCGAGAGGGAACAGCACTACTATGGGAATTCAAGCGCGCTAAAGGTAGATGTGAGAGAATAGGTGAACGCTTACGTGTGTTTAAAACTGACGTGAATGGGGGCGGGGGTGGCTGTAGGAGCACCAGCTGTGCATGTGAGGAAGAGTCTGAAATAAAGCTGGCATTCCTGAAATGTGTCTATTCAATATGACTACTCAAGGATGTCAACTTGGATGTTAGACTCCCACTGTTTGTACGCACGTGCGTGTGCAAGTCACACCCCACTCGATTCAAATTGGAAAGGTTGTCCGCCTGCATTCGGAGCTCCAGCACATGTATCAACCAGCTAAGTACAAAGCCTCCATATGCTCGCTCAGAGTAATATTACAAAGGGTTAAAACAATATCCTCTCTGATAACTCAGGGCTGAATGGGAGTGAGATTTGCTCCAGTGATTATGCAGTCAGACACAGCAGCCACTTTGATGCGTGATCATACTGTTGATGGCTTCAGAGTGCACGGATAAAATGACTTATGACAAATGATTTTGTATTCACATATCCGCCGCCCACCCACCGTCACCACTAACATGACACGCACACACACACACACACACACACACACACACACACACAGTAATCTCTAGACTGTTTGCAGAATATTCTGGGGGGTTGGTTTGGCTTTTGAATAGACCTCAGTTTCTCCATGTGCCCGAGGTTATGAAATCAGAATGAGATGTCTCCTGAGAAGAATGCTTGTCAAACATCATTTTACATCTCTTTCTCTTTACATCTCATGTCTCCTTCTGCTTTGGTGTGTGTTTAAATGAGAAAAGATGGTACCAGAGGTGCTAAACAGACAGACATACATGGACAACAAAAACACTCACTGTTTTGAGTCCAGTGCATTTTGGTTGCTGCCGAACAGCATTAAGCGAGAGAACATCAAAATGCACGATCACATCCAGCCTCTGGGCCTAAGCTTCGGGCTTCCCATGCAATATTTCTGAGTACACGGCTTCTGCTTGCATTGCATGTGTCATCACATAGCAGGGAATGCGCAGATGATACAACAATAGCAACAGTAAAGCTACAGATGTTTTGTTGCTGAACACCTCTTTAGGACGTGAGATGTTTTAATCATGTTTTTTTTTTTGTTTTACAGTTAAATAAAGCAGCACATCCTCCATGCAGCAAAAAAAAAAAAAAGGTTCTTATTCACTTTTACAGCAGTGGAGCAAACTCATATCTTTTGACAGCATTAGGGATCTATGAACTGGTTAATGGTGCCTCCAGATTGCGAAGAGCTGATTAATTGATTAGGCCCATTAGGAAAGGAGCATTAGAAGTGCTATTAATTTTGCAGCAGCGGCGCCCTATGCGTGCTGCCGGAGAGCAGATGGCAATGAATGATGTATTTTGTTAGAACAGTAAATATTGACAGGTGCGTCCGGGCGCCTCCTCTTGCTCCCCACGGATGATGCAAAGCGAGCACATTCTAATTGGCTTTCTCCAGTGTGGAGCCCTCTGGACGGCTGACGTGTTGACCCAATCAAGCCCCAAAAAAGGCTCGATGAAGGGACTGAGGAGACAAGTCATTTGCTTCAACCCTTCTTTGTAAATGTGTTTGGTAGGGGAGTGGGAGCCGACTGTGAATGCGAACACTCCTTCTCTGGAGCCGCTTTGCCTCCAGTCACAATGTCTTCACGTCATTTCAATCGGAAAAACCAAGAAAACTCATTTCTGAGCAGCCTTGACATCAATTGCACTCTCTCGCTCTGTGGCAATTTTAAAATCGATTGCTTCACACAGATCCCTTCACAGACTGTGAAATTTTTCCAATCTCAGACACAACCCAGACACTGTAACACAGAGAGACCCATGAAAGAAACAATAATGTTATGAGTTGGGATTAGCTGATCTCGCTCTCTGTCTGAGCAGAATATACCTGATTTAAAGAAGAGACACCACCAGGAAATGTACCCGCATAATGACTCCACACCGTAAAGTCTCCCGTCCATCCCGCGTGCCTTTGTTCTGTGTGAAGAAGCAAGAGCGCAGATACATATGCAAACACAGCAAGATGTCATCGGGGTATTGATCGCGGGTCCTTCTTTGCTGAGAGGCAACTGTTCTGCCATCTGCAGTAAGAGAGGCATCAGTGACGAGCCGGGGAAAGTGCTCCCCCGGGGATCTGACACCAACAAGATGTTTAAGTTGACCCAGGTTGGTGGTTCAAGGTTGTGGGCGGCCGCGTCACTAAAATATCCCAAGCAGGGATCAAAAGTGAAGATCATATGAGCTATGAGCTTAACCTTAGACGCTTGATGACGACAGGAGGAACAGATTCGATGGACTTCTTACAATTAATCCCACTTTTAAATCAGCTCTACAGCAGGACACACCAACACAACTTGGCAAAAAGTTTTAACATCTTTTTAACTAGTGCTGCACAATTAATCTTATCGCAGTTATGATCCTTTGCAATTATACTGTATGACGCAAAAGGCTGCAATTTAATTCATTAACTATGAATGTGTTTTAATGTGACAACCTTTTCTGTTATAGGCATCATAAGAGGGATTTAAGAAAATGATCCACACAACAGGAGGTACAACTAGTTTATATGTATGAGTTGCAAAACTGACATTTCAAAATTGTCTGTAATGTGCATTTTCCTTTATAAGCAAGCAAATAGACTCGTAATACCATTTGTTTTATATGTACTAATGTCAAATCATAATATTGTCAACAATATTATGACATTTACATCTATCTTTATACAACATATTTAAACAATTACATTATCCTTTAACCTCAACTCTCTTTTACAACAATGCCCTGATCACGTTCACATAGTTCACACATTGACATCTGGAAGCTGATCAGCCCCTAATGTACATAAATACCACTTTTTCGTTCTCTACACGATATCTTGTGGTTGCCTCACCTCACCCCAAAAGAGCTCAGGCAAAACTTTTCAGCTCAGTGGAAAAGACCTGCACACCTCTGCACGCTCAGCTGCCTCACGCTCAACTTTCTCAGCTCTCCGCTGCTGAAAACAGAACTCTTCCCAATCTTCCTCTGCACTCAAATCTTCCTCTGGACTTAAAAAAATAAAATAAAATAAAATCTTGCATCTAAACCCCATGAAACTGAAACAGTTCTTTCTAGAACACTTACTTTAAAGTTTGTCTCCTTGGCTCAGATATTAGCTTCGTACCTCACTTGTAAGTCGCTTTGGATAAAGGCGTCTGCCAAATAACTTAATGTAAAAGTGAATACAATCGGGACTTTGAAACCACAACAGTCTAAGACTGAACACAGCCAAATAAGTCTGAGGGCCAACAACAACAGTCTTGCAGTAGAACTGTTGTCCTAAGCTTAAACCTACATCAGTACTTTTGAATGTTGTTACTTGTTATCATAGGATCTGAAAATATCTACAGACAGTATACAGTGGTTTTATTGTGATGCCTTTGTGAAAGTACTGTTGTGCTGAGTACTGAGCTACACAAGGACGTTTCATAACAGTATGTTAACCTTCCCTTCTGCATCATGTGATCACATGGTGCGATAAACTGACTGCACCACTGCGTCTTTAACATAAATGAGGTACATATTATAATATTTCAACATGCTACACAGAATAAATGTCCAACAATATGTATGTGAAATATAATTATCTATCAAACTAAACTACTTCCTGTTACCATGTCACCATTTGCTTAAGACCCTTTACAGATGATCTGCTTTTAACCTGCCAACATATGGTTCCTCACGAAATATAAACCTAGTTACCAGACACAGGACATCCCATACTGGTTTTGTGTTAGCAGGCGAACTGGTGTGGAACTGAACAGACACTACCCGTGATCCAATACACACGGCCATGGTCCCCCTCCACTTTAGCTGATGACAAAGATGATTGGCATGTGATAAGACTGGTTTTTCCAGGCAGCAGATTTCCCTTCCAGAGAAATGTGTTGTTATTGTTGTTAGGCAGCCAGTTATAGCCCCCAGGAGAAAACCACAGATGATGCTAGGATGAAGTGTCTTTCCTGGAACTGAGGGAATAATAGCTCTGCTCATTCTTTCTCCACTCCTATGCTTCCTCTACGTTTCCCTGTATTTCAGCCTGCGAGAGCCGGCGGGCCGCTGTACCTCTGATTCTACTCCTTAATCCATGAAGACATGGCAAATTAGATTATCCCCGCTCTGTGTGCACGTGTGGGTGTGCGTTTCTGTACGGTCGTCCTAGTTGCGGGAGAAGGTGGGAGTTATTTTTAGGCAAAAAGTTAAAGTATGCTCACATCATTTTCCTCGTAGCAGGGTGTCAAACCTCTAAAGCAGTACATGATGAGATATCCTCTCCTCTTTTTTTTCCTCATTACAATACCATGTTCTTTAGTCTTTACTTTATAGGCTCTTTTCTTCTCTTTTATTTCATTGTATCTTAGCTGACCTTTGTGTCTTTGCTCTCCTTTCCCATAACTGCTGCTGTGTTACGAAACTGCACAGTGGGTTTTACTGCAGTTCTATTGTAGAGCTCCTGGTCCATTTGAAATGTGCTATACAAATCAAGTTATATAAGACAATAGAGAGATAGATAATTTATGGCATTAATAGTGGGTGACCTACAGTACCTTAATAACCTGGGATCTTTGGATAAAGAAATCTAATTAAATATTGTTGAATAAATTAAATCCAGCAGCGCACATTAATCCAAACACCTAAATCCTAAGATTTAACATTAATAGACAGCTTTCTTCTTCAGGCTGTTTGACTGAACAGGACACTTTTATATTCTTTCTACGATCAGCATACAGAGCAGAGAACAGAGATACTGACGGAGAAAAGTTCAAACCTTTTTAAAAAAAAGAAAAGGTTTCTGCCTGCATTATTTTACCATGTACTATATATAAAACACAAACATAGTGTTTAGACTGAGATAATATACTTTCACAGTGCATCATTAGCAGAGCCAATCTGTGACAGAAATGCTTTCCAATAGTTTGTCTTTGTTTTCCAACCTTAAAACGCAAATGCAATCTGGCTATTTAAAAAGGCACCCTGTGGGGTTTCCTTGCAAATTGTTATGTTTATATTTAGAGCTTCTCAGAAAAAAGCTCTCTATTGAACACATTTCCTTCCTCATAAAAACATTTGTATAGCCAATTTTTGATCCCTTTGAAATCTGCATTGTTAAAAAAATCAAGCCCTTAGGATCAGTGTTGGGCTGTGTAGCAACTTCTGTGCTGGCGATAATTCGGTTCCAAGTTCATATCAAAAATGGAAACATGACTTGTTTTCTGTGTATCGAAGGCACCAAAAGCTCCTCAGCAGCTGCCGTCAGGTCGTTTCTCCATCGCTGACGAGCTCAGCAAAATTAAAAGTGTGCTCTGAAGTTAAAATGGTAATAATAGACGAATGTTATTTCTATCGTCTGCCGGACCGCCGTCGCTTCCACGACCAAACAAAAGTCGTGTGTGGAGATATTCTGGGTTTGAGTTGGATGATCACAGACAAGTTATGGACTAAGTTGCCAAAGGTGTCTCAGAGGCTTTGAAACAAACAAAGGGAGCACACTGAACTGTTGCCTGTGTATGTGTTTATATGTAGCATGGTTTTCTTTGAGCTCTACCTGATAATTAAGGTCTCCTTATTTCCACCATAAAAAAGGTTTAAAACCATGTATTTGTGTTAGCTAGCAGTCTGCTAAGGTGACCTTTGCTGGTGCATGGCTACATTCCTTGGCACTTTACCTTCACCAACTGTTCAGCAGTCGTCTGACACAGTCAGCGGTGATGTGTATCATGTCACTGGCATGCTTGTGCGCTATCACATGCGTCCTTGTGCATACAGTATGTGAGCGGACCTGCTCATCATAACACTGTTTCCCAGTACACTCATGGTCAGGAACGCCACGTGGTACCTTTAAGTGCTCATTTAGTCCATTACATGATTGACAGGACTGTGCTTGGATAACCAAGCATATTATGATGCCTGACTGCATTCCGGCCCACCTGCCTAAACGCCATTTGGGCTCTGCACTGATGTACTACAACACAGAATTTCATTATTTAGCAGCATAAATGCAAATCAGACCGCTGGCGGTCTGAGGCAGGGATGTGGCGGACGAGGGAAACTGAGGTGAAGAGGAAGAGGTGAGCCATTCTTCCTGTGTCCTTCTCTAAGCCTTATTACACAGGAAGAAAATGAACACAGCTGATACATTATAAAAGGCTGCATATCTCTAATGCAGTCTTTTCCCTTAAACAAAAGAATGGAATAAGGTCTTTGTCAGCAGTTAGGGCATCTGTCCTCTTTCCCTCCTGCTCGCCTTGAGATAAAAGAATCAGCAAAGTCGCATAATGATTCTTAATGGGATCTTTATTAGCCAAATTATTGTCTCGCTGATAATTGCTTTCTCAATGTCATGTAGCTATGTTTTACACTGGCATTGAATTAATGTTGGGCATTAATGGAGTTGATTAGCCAACTTCAGCCTGGCCCTCCATCACCTCTCTTTGATTGGGATAATCGTGTACAGTTTGCTACCCTGAGTTGTGCAGTTAACGCCCTACGTAGTGCATTTCAAATCTGGAACTGAGGACACTTGTCATAGCGATGCAACAGCAGCCTTTCCAAAATACGACGTTTTCGTTTTGCACTTGTGCGCGTTTGAATGTTTGTTTGTGCATGTAGATGCTTGTAAGGTATGTGTTTGTGCATTAGCAGGCACAAGTATCCATCCCTTGTTGCAGAGGCAGAGATGAGCTTTGCTTCTTTTTAATTAGAGGCTCAGTGGACTTAACCCCACCTCATCATTCTGCCTGAACTAAAGCCCTGCGATTAATTGACTCCTCTGAGTTGTCATGGAACTTCATTTCCTCAGGACACTCTGAGTGTGCCTGTGAGTTCACAACACATTTTGCTTGCACAAATATCGAGTCTTAAGTAATGACACACGGTAAAGTCCTACAGGGCTTTGATGTTCCACTTTTCCATCTCCCTCACTTGTCTTACTTATCTCAGGCTGACTATGAGCTTAACAACTTATCACAAAACGTGCCTTTTTCCTCATTTTTATGCCCGTTTCTCTTTTCCAACTCGTTGCAGGTTTAATTGTTCTTTTGAACTGCCAGTACGTTGCACGCTGCCCTCAGTTGGTGACTCTATTACTGTTTCCATCCAACTGTCAAGAGAGTCTGAATTGTACTTTTGAAATGTCAGAAAAATAAAATGCAAATTAGGTGCATTTTTATTAGCTGGATTGAAAGGAAATAGTCTTGCAGAATATAAAACCTGCTAAGAGAGAAACGAGACCCACAAGAAAAATGTTACCAGGCTTAATGCTATGTAATTGTATGAAAAATGTATTTTTATCAATCATCTCTTTGCTGACAGCAAAAAGAACTGTCCTCAGTGTCAAAGCCTGAAAGAATAATTGATCATTACATGCTGCTTGGAAGCCTTTTTTTTTTTTAACTGCACACCTGCACTTATATTTGATGAGATTGTGAAAAGAAATAGTTTTGCTAGTTATGATTAGAAATGTCACAAATGATGTATGAGGTAAGCTGAGACGGGAAGATACAATGTAATGCAGAATGCAGGAGTAAAGGTTCAGAGCACCTGGTAGATGAATAGTTAAAGCACATGCCAACATAACCTCAGCGTCCCGGGTTTTTAATCTGACTGGGGACCTTTACGATGTGTCATACCACTTCTGTCCTGTGATGGACATGCGTGTGCCCAAGAAAACCCGGGAGGGGATCTTCTGAATGGCTTCATCCAAAAGGAAGCTCAAATAAACATTTGAAACTTACATGTATGGCAGGTTAACACAATCCTAAGTGTTAGTAGGATCTGTTCATCATAGGTTATTTTCATTTCATGGGCTTATTCACAACAAAAATAGTAAATATCACCACACTTATCCATCAAGTTTGCAATATTTGTTTTCGCTCTTGGTACAGTCTAATTTATGGCACTGTAAACCAATTATGGCCGGAGGCTTTAATTCCTGTGAAATGGTGACCAAAATACCAGCAATACATTTCTTTCTTCAGGTATTGGCAGCTGCAACCCCGTTATAAATGTCTCTGCACAGCTGTAGGCCGAGTGCAACAGAGGAATTAGTTACCTCTATTTAAGGTCTGCTGCCTATGCTCCCCCATTAGGCTTACACCCACAGATTTATATGGGAAGGAATTATGTGCGGCTGTTGTGGCACAGTTTTGATCCTGCAGCACCAAAACTGGAGCGTTGCCCTGTGAACTCAGTGGGAGTGCAACACTTATATTGAACCTCATCAGTTATACCTGGATACACACGCAACTGCTGCTCGCCTACTGAGCACCATCTCCCTGGGATGATAATCTTTCCCTATAAACTCACTGGAATGAGGATCTCTTTGTAGAACATAGCCATTAGACACTGATTACATCGCCAGCACCTGGGGACTGAGCTCAGGATGCAACTAAAGATGATGCGATAACCTTTTTGACCTACAGGTTTATGTAACAAGTTCAATTTCTTGAGTTTTATGTTTAGCTGTCAAACAATGTTCCAGCTGTTTTTGAAGAAGAAGGGTGCAGAGTTTTGCTGAATCAGATCAAGTTAAAGGAGAAAAACATATTTTATTATTTTCTCACTTCACTCCATAAGATTTCTCACTTAGCTGGATGTTTTAAACTTTGCTGGTAACTATCACCATAAACTCTCTCATGATTTATTAGAGGACGTCTTTATATTGTAAATATTTTCTCCTGACTCAATGTTGATGTCACCCCAGGAGTTTATAATATAAATCGTTTTTACATTTCTACTAAGCGATGCTGGGGAATATTCCAACATGTTTTAGGGGAAGTTAAAGGTCAAGATTTGGGCTGTTTACATTGTTGGACACAGTGACATCTGTAACAAAATTTCCCTTGATAAATCTTTCACCAGTGAAACACTACTGATCGCTCCAGAAGAAACATTTGAAATGAGTCATATCAAAAGTTGTGCTTGTCTATACAGATGCTGATGTGAGAAGATGTCACGTCAGCTCCAATTCACATGAGAAAATCTTGTTTTCACATTAGGACTGCATTCTCTTGTACTTCTGCCCGTGTGCATGCGTAAGTCATCCCTAGAGATGTGAAAAGAAAAACTATTCTGCTTTTCCTGGACGTCACCTAGAGCTGCACT
The DNA here is from genome assembly GCF_900324465.2 of Anabas testudineus. NCBI lineage: Eukaryota > Metazoa > Chordata > Actinopteri > Anabantiformes > Anabantidae > Anabas > Anabas testudineus. Next base: position 22,816,743 of record NC_046611.1, on the reverse strand, counting down.
TTTAAAGGGCTTTTAGTGTAATTCATTTCCCACCTCCAAAACTACTCCTTCTTAAATTAATGGGCCCCTAAACGTCTATCAGCTGAGCACATTTAGCAGTACTTTACTGTGCCTCAATCACTGCCAATGCTTTCAAGTATTATAATTTTGGTACTTTGCATCAGTTAGAAACATTTGCTCTGTGCATTAACTACATTGCAATTTTACCCAGAGCCCAGAAGACTAAAAAAAAAAATTATAAAATTGGCTCGGAACAGAGGAACTTACACAAACTTAAAGGTTATATCTTTATCCCATTTCATGCTCTAATGTAGGATATAAGCTTTGGTTAGCAATGAGAAACTGATGTCATACAATTGTGTCAAAATGTGTCAGTTTCCAACCAGTTTCAAGCAGAAAGTGTCAATAATACAGTCACATGAAAAAGTATGTGAATCCTTTGAAATTTCATGGTTTTTTTGCATTAATTTGTCATAAAATGTGATCTGATCTTCATCACGGGGTTCAACCAGTTAATAATTCCAAGGGTTCACATAGTTTTCTAGGGTTCACTTTGAGTTTTTATGGTTGTTCTCAATAAAGACATGAAAGATCAGAATTTTTATTATATTTATATTTTAATACTCTTGACCGATCAGTGCACATTTTATGACAAATAAATCCACAAAACTACGAAATTCCAAAAGGTTCCCAAACTTCTTCTTGTCGGTGTATAATACAATACAGCCACTATGACAAAGTCCAGGTTCTCTGCAGTGAAATAATTCTGTTCATTTGTTCAAAAGCACTATCAGAGGTTCTTCAGATTGGCGTCACATAAGAATCAGCTTGAGGTACGAGCACATTCTAAGAAATAGATGTTCACAGCATGCAATACCTCACAGATCCTGAAACAACTTCCAACAGATCTGCTGGTGCCAAACTCTTTTAGTCCATGAGATTTGGGCTCTTTAGTTTTAAATATGCACTGTCGGGCGTCAGTAGTTTAGCCAAGTAAACAGCGAGGAGAGAGCGAAGACTCACAAAGCTGTTTGAGTCCAGCTAGCTCTACAGACGTTAAGCAAAGCAACCAGTGCGTTCACCTTCCAGACGACTTTGGTTAAACCAAACACATTCTGGAAATAAATAGAGCAGACATGGAGCTAAAGGCCGCCTTACCGCCTCACAAGTAAATTCGATTCAAAATTCAGCCAGCGCACCGGGATGATGTGCGACTGGCTGCTGACGAGGCCGACATATGCTTTGTGTATCCTTTTGTTAAGCTGTCATGCGAGGGTGTCACAGATCAGCTCCTGCTTGTTTATGCCAGGACCAAGCAAACAAGCCCAGACAAATGGTGTGGCGATACAGCTGGTCTGAGAGCGCTGACACGAACACACACACATTCACTGACACACGTAAATACAGCTGCTTCCAGGGTTTCTCCCTGTCAAACACACATGCACACGTATGGAGAGATAACACACCTGCAGTGTCATATTGCAAACTCAGCCCACTGCAAGAATGGGGGGGGGGGGGGGGATTCAGATATCCATCTCCAGCACAAAGACACAAACACAAGTGAACGATTGTCCAGGTTCTCAGTGTCCCAGAGACCTAGCTAGGGCCAGGACCGCTGTCTCTGTGTCTCTGCCCTTTCTCTGTCCATCTCTGGCTGCTTTAGTGGCTTTTGACTTGAAGGACAGAGAGCAGGGAGCCTCTGCCAGGCTGGGAAAGGATACAAAGCAGCAGCCCTGACAAACACAAAGCCCTTCATTCCCTTTCAAACAAACTGCCATTCAGTCGCCAGGCTGCAGAGATCCAGGGAAAAGTAATTGACCCACGATTAGATTGATTAAACCATACTGAATATGATGATTTAAAAATACTACACATAAAGATGGGATCATTCATTGCTGATGCCCCGGAGTCAAGACAATGCCTCATCGTTCCCTGGGTGGAGTCAGATGTGTATGAAATAGATGAAGAAGTCAATGTTCATTTGGAGAAGGGCCAATACAACAGTCCTCGCGGCTGAACTCATATTCCACATCCATCCATTGCGTTTGACTTTCAGCAAAGCACATGCTTTGATTTCTGTTCAAGGCTGCACCGTGCAGCGAAATGTAAACTGGATTTGCGCATCACTCGCTGCCAGCCCGAACAGGTTTATATTGATTTCAAAACATTATGCAAACATTCAGATGACACATCCTGCATTTGGAGTCGTCGCAAGATCTAAGCGTGAAGTCCTCTTCAAAGTTTAAGCATCCGTGTTACAGTCTTTAGAGCTCAGCTCCAGCTCCAGCCTTGTGTAATTGTCTGGCTGCTTTTGTTTTGCGGTGTTAGCCATTTTATATGTAATTAGCTGTCAGTGATAGTGAAAGGGGGCTAATTCCCTTTCTATTTTTGCCTCCCTGAGTGGAGGCTATGCTCAAGTCTGACACTGACAATAATTAAAACTCTGCCTCAATGACTCTCATGTGCAATGTTACATTTGTTTTCACCCGTGTAATGTGTAATACGGCCGAGCATCGCCCCACACATTTCTCTGAGTAATTTGTTCCCCCTCAAGGATTTGACCGCTTGACAACGCTGGGCCATGACACTTAACAATGCTATCACTCACACGTCTAGTTAAGAAATATCTGAACTATAGGGCTTTCAAAGTCAGTGGAAGGCACAGATAATACAGTTGGTATCAGAGGAACTTCATTATTCATGGTGACACTATTCAACTTTGGCAGCTTGCAGTTAAGGGATTCAACACTCCAAAACATCTCATGTTTTTCATATCGTGTTTTGCTTTTATTGTGAGCACTGAATTTTAATGTTTAAGGTTTTTCATTTTCTAACTTTAGAGACACAGTGAGGTGAAGACTAGTGTGGAAATTGAATCCATCACACAATTCAACCCTAGTACAACAGTTTTCTTCTCCAACCTAAGTTGTTTCCGATTCCTATAAACACATAACGTATCCATCCAATTCATTTATACCCTCTAAATTCTTAATTTCACAAAATATTTAAAGATTAAAATCATTATCCTTTTTCTTCCACAGGACCGTAGCCAACCTCCTTGGACGTGGCTGCAAGAGGACAATTGAACAGAACAGCAACGAATTGATGAGACAGATAACATTGCTTGCGAGGAGCGAGCCAAAATACCCATCGACAGCCGCAGAAGTCTTATTGAGAGTAGATTGAGAAGTAGCTTGCTTACGGTGATTGCCTCACAAGGTTGTGCAACAAAATGTTAAGTAAAGGGTGCCGTCATTTTTGTTCAGGCCTGTTTCGCTGGTTTTCATGCGTTAATTTTTAGTACCTTTTTATTTATTATTACTTATGTCAGTTTCAAGTTATTTACATCTGTAAATAACTGTATTGAGTTTATACTAACATATCTCTACTTTAACTCATTTGCAGATTAGTTTCAAACTATCACGCCACATTGATGAAGACATAGTCAAAGATGTGGTTAAAACATACTACAAGGAGTTTGTGGATGTACTAATGCCAACTAATTTAATTTCAAGTCTATAATTTAGTTGTCCAGGCTAATGCTAGAGTTAGCAATAAGTGATAATTAGTAATGTGGGTAATGAACATTAATTGGTTTGGTGTGAAGTTGGTTACTGTAGTTGAATGGTATGAAACTTCAGGTTGGGTTAGTTTGAGTTTCTTAACTTCTTGGTTGGCGTGTTGGTTACTGTAGATAAGAAGTGTTTTATGGATGTGGTTTTTGTTGGGGTTTTGTGTAAATCAGAAACAATTCAGCAATTAAGATCTACAATATGCATATTTGAAAGTGCATCTTGAATTTCTGCAGCAATGCCCCGGCATGCTTAAAACGTCTCAATATGTAACCATAAAAATGCGTCTTTAAAAATAATGAACCATAACACAACATGACAATCAGACCTGAAACTAAATTTCTCTCCAGCCACGACGTGAATCTAATTATAGTACACATAATGATGCATCAGGGAACCAACAGCTGTTATTGTAATCATTATCCTTACCACTGTCATCAACATGTCATCTTAGTGCTGATGCTGATGCTTGATCCGATACGAGATGTATAGCAAGAAAAGAAATCAATGCCCACATACTTTCACCCTAAGAGGAGTCTTTTAGAATAGCAGGCCAGTGCAAAAACCAGCGTGACATGATGATATTCACATGGCAAATTGCAATCACTTAATCCTATTAGCAACATACCGTAGTCATGGCAACCCTTACAATGAAGTACACATTTGATCAAGATGTCCTGCATTTGCAATGGAGGTGCACAGATGTTTGCACTCATCGAGCTTTGTGAGTAAAATCCGGCACTCACACGGCTTTTTCCTCCATCTTAAAGCTACTGCACTTTATGTAAATTCCCCCCACTGCTGTTTGCATATGTGAGTGCATTTGTGCTGAACATCAGAACCAATTTCCAGCTGACGCTAAGGTAAAGAGTCAAACAGTCAAAGTAAATGGAAAAGCCAACGTAATTGCTGTATATGTTTCCAGACTTTTGAGTGAAAAGTGTGCCGCTTGTGTCCTTTCATAAAGAGTTCCGCTGCTCGACCCTCCTGATAATGCACAACACTGAGAGACACGCCTGCTGCGTTCAGAGAAAATTAAGGTCTGAGACTGACAATCAAGTATGTATGCGAGTTTTTTTTTTTTTTAAAACAGCATTGTTTGGCAGCTATTCTCCAGGCAGGTGCAGCAGGCATCTCTTTTTAATTTGCTACATGCTCAGTATTCAGCCACATGGATCAAAGGGACACTTAATTTTCCTCCCCTCTCCCCATTATGTGCAGTGAGGAATGAGGCAGACCCTCTCGGGAGCAGATTTGATTACGGTTTATCATTACTGTCACTCTCCATGGTGACAGAGGGGCTGATCCCAGGCCGCCAAGACGCAATCAAACAGATTAGTAAGAGGACCCTTATTTTCTGCTGTAATTTTATGCATCACTTGTACACTGAAGTCTTGTTAGATTTTAATTGTTGAGTGATTGTAAGGTCTATTTCCCAGCAGCCAGGGCTACATTTTACAACTTTGTATTTGTGCTCAAGCGGTGGACAATTATCAGGAAACCACTTTACACGTTAGCCTGAAAACAAAAATAAATGAAATTCATAAAAACACAGAAATAGCTGTAAATCCAGCCTGCATGCTTGCTAACAACAGCATCGTGGCCAACTGCAGATGTAGATATATGCTGATGCCTCTGCTGTTCAATGCAGGGGCAATCTGTGGGCCTAATTATTTCCCATCCAAGTTCGTTGTCTGTGTTTCCCCACCTCTCCTCTCTCATCCTCTCCAGTGCATCCTCAGCTCTCACTTTAAATCCACCCTAGCACTCGCAAAATGGGAATATGTGAATATTTCCTAACTACACACTACAACAGTATTCATTTCCAATTAGAGACACTATACTTTCATCCCTCAAGTGAAACTGGTAATTTTTTATCCGATTTGCTTCCCTCTCTACCTTTTTTTTCCCCCCCTTCCTCTCCTTATGTGATATTTTTCTGTGTCTACATTAGCATAAGTGCAGCGGTGATCAGCTTCAGGTTGACGGTTTTTAATGGTGCGGCATTTCCATTTCACAGAGGACGCATGTGGCGGTGGGATGCTGAGGAGGGCCGGGGGGAGGGTGGGGCGGGGGGTTACGGGAGGTAGCGGGTAGGGGGAAACAGTACAAAGAGAATGGTTGAGACACTCTGCAACGAGTCCTGTCACCCTTAATAATGCAGCAAGGATGGGGAAGGAGCAGTCATCTTCATCACTAAATGGAAGGTTGCAGCTATGGAGCCTAATTTTAACAGAAAGCCTCCTCTTATGTCCACAGGCATGTGAGCACCAACTCTGAACCACAGGAGAATCTACAAGATCCTTTCATAGGGCTCCAGGGAGTACAGGTGACACATGGGTAGGTATGCCACAGAGCCTCGGGGGACAGTTGCACAGCCCTCATGGCAGCAACTTGTCATGGATGTCAGTAGGACTTGACCTAGTTGCTCAATTGAGTGCTGGCAGCTGTCTCTCCAACACAGCATCTGTCAGTCTCGCTTGAAAAGTGAAATGCTAAGTCACTATGCAACAAAATGCAGAGGAAATTGTATAAATTTTCAGGACAAAAGTCTCACTTTAAACCGAGTTCCTCAGTTAATGTGAGGGTATGTTCGCTGTGCCTGTAGTGTAGAGAAGCTTACAAGCAGTGAGTGAATAAGATACGAATAACATTTAAAGTGACTTTATAAATATACACAGTGTAAGTCACCAGCTGACTGCTTTCAGTGAAATTTACCTGTGAAGAAACAAACTCCATTTCAAAGAAACGTTGCACTTTTTCCTCACTAAAATCTTTTTAACACTCAAAAGCTTTTCGCACTTCTGTTCTGAAAGCAATCGATTCTGAGCAAACTCCTCCCATCTTCAGGAGATAAACAAAGGTCAGCTTGTCAAGGGGACACATTTCCGATGGCTGATGCTAAACAGCTCACTCTGATTGTCTAATTAGGTTTGTTCTATATAGGATCGTAGAACTGATAAAGAAAAGGAAATGTCATATTATCATAGAAAACACATTTGAACTTCCGAACGTTCCCACCTTCGCTGTAATTTTTCACATTAATACTATAATCCTCGGGGCTTCCGAGACTGGAAAAGAGAGCGTGTTAAATGCTTGTTCAATCAATTTTAGTCACACAATATGCAAAAAAAATGTTTTATGAAATGACTACTACTGAAATACTATTGTATATATTGCATCTGCAATTATTTGACTTTTTCCCTCTAGAATTTACTGATTTGTGCTATAGCGATGTGGAAAATATAGCGTTTTTCAAATGGTACAGAAGCATGTTAGCTTGTGATATGGCATATATAATGTATACGCTGTTGGCATAAAAACTGACAATGTGACCTCGCTGTGCACTAAATAAAAGAGACGCACGACCGGCCGATTCATTAATGAGCTGTCACAGCAAAATAATCTGCACGGCAACACCCTACAATAATATTTTCCCTCACAAAAGAATGCTGTCACATCGCCCCAACTAGGAACAGTCTCATTTGTTGTGTTCAGAGGCACACGCTGTTGTTTTAGTGTTTGAACTGTGAAAGGCTGTTTTTTTTGTGAGCAACTTTTACGCAGGTGGAAATTGTTGCAGAAACAAGGGAAAATGTCAATTTGAGGAGAATTAAACAGCAGGTCCTGCTTCCCAGTTGTGATCGACAGACTCAGGAACAGATTTCAAATACGACATAAAAACACAGTTGTGAGGGATTAAGAGCGCCATCGAATAATAGAGATAAGTGAATGGATCAACAAACATGTTCTACGTTATCACTGACTTTTATGGTCTGAGATTAAATCCATTTCAATGCAGAATGTTTTTTTTTTAAGCTTATGTACTACAAGTATGTAAATCCAGTTTATGGATGTTCAGTAAAACGTGTTCTTTATCAAGAGAGGTATAGTTAATGGACCTACTGTAACTCAGCCTATTGTCCTAATTAATCTACAAGACTACAATGGCTGACTCAGGTTTTGCTTCGACTACTGGTGCTTGTAGGAGCACCTCAGTAAGAGCTGGGCTCTGTTTGTTTGTTTGTTTGTACAATGCATTCATATTAACTACCTAAATTCATTCAAATTCCCCATTAAGTAGCTTTGAAGTTTAGAAAAACAAATGAGTCATTGGGAACAGTGTGACTTTGCATATACAGTCTAATCCAAATCTGTTCCACATCCTCACTGAAGCCACATGATGTTTACATTGAGTGACATATTTGAACCCAAAATGCCACTTGTGCATCATTTATAACCATTTCCCTGTAATTCAGTCTGACATATTTGGTGTCTTCGGAAAGGTTCGTGTCGTGACTGGAATTTGAAATACACTTCTGTGGGTTTGTGCTTGTGCTCGCGCTGGGAATTTAAATGATAACCGCCCTGTGGGTCCAGGATGGTTTAAGAGGTTAAATCCAAGGAAACGCAATGGTTGAAGTCCACTGGCAACGAAATTCACATTCACAGTCACAACCCCGATTCATTTGGACAAGGACACGTGCACTTACGCTGCAAAGGCTTGTGGGAAGGTGAGCGCTGAACATTTGCAAAGCAGCAAGAGGGACACATTGAAAAGAGAGCTCAAGTTGTCTATGCAAATTTAAGCAGTGTGAAAGAACAGTTGACTAATGAACTGCCAGGTGTCTTTTTGATTGACGTCTGCTCATAAAACATCCCTATGCAGCTTTCACCTGCTTTGCCAGTGGTCTACAATTTTACCACACAAAAAAAAAAAAAGTAAATTAAAATCAGCCTGACTTCAGTTTTCCCAATAATTACAATACATCTCTTTTTAAGCACAGTGACAAATTAAAGCATGTAGCAGCACGGAAGAAAGTCTGTGAAATAATGGGAGTCGGTGAAGTATGGAGAGGTTGTAGCAGTGCTCTACAGTGCAAACAGCAGCTACATCACTGGATTTGAGCATGCAGAGTGAAGCGACATGTGGACTGAGACTTGGCTCATACCAACCATATGGCCCGGGGTGCAGACTTTGCACTCTGGCATTCTGTTTGGCACTCTCAGTACATATAAGTGCCTGAAACCCCCAAATGTACAAGTATATAAAAAAAGAAAAAAACAAAAATCAGCTTTCTACACCTCTTCAGCAAGACAAAATAATAATCCCATTGGAATGCTGCAAAGCAAATGCTTCCAGTTTCTATTTGTTTGGCCAAGCCTGGACATTTTGGCACCATCGACAGTGTTTCAAAATATCAGGTGGCACTCAGCCTTGTGCAGGACTCCAATTACATTAGTCATTTTTAGCACAATTGTGTAATTATCAGTGCCACACAAAGGGAAACTTTGTACTGGTAAAAGTAAAAGCTGCTGCAGAACCACAGAGTATACAGGAATCACAACTGCAGCTCTATATTGGTGTGTGATCGCTGAAACAAGTTGGTCTTAGCTTTTGCACCACCTGCCACAGTAAGTGCAAAGTACTGAAAGCCAAAGAGGCCACATGTCTTATTTTGCCCATGTTTGGGGAAACATGGTGAGGGTGACATAAAAAACGATACAGAAACTAAACAATACAAAAGAGGAGATGGAGACAACTGATGAGCTCTTCAGTTTTCAATAGCAAGCAATACAAGTGGGACAGTCCGGAGACGGTTAGGGACAAGGCAGCGGCTGGGTAGGTACTGATTAATTGAAAAGCCACATTTACTCATGATAAATATATGGTATTAAAATGATTATATTATAAACTATATAGTGTAAATTCTACCAAGCAGTGACAATCTAATTAGCAGAATAGGTCGAATAACACCATTGGTAGTTTACAGCTCCTCAGCCAAAGGATAAGTCAGAATATAGTCCCAGCGACGGCACATGAGCCGATTCAAAACAAAAAACATGGAGCTACCACGCTGCCTGTAAAATTCTGGTGCAGAAAATCTCATTAATCCAACCACACACAGTTAATGAACAACATGACAGTCTCACACCAGTGTGAGAGTGATTCCCCCGTGCAGCAGGTCTAATAACAAGAGGCTTTGAACTTTACAGGCAGATTACAGACATAAAACACAAGGTAACACAAATAAGCGCGACGTAACTGAAGCAAAAAAAAAAAATAATGAATTACAGTCACTGTGTGGATGTTTACATCGCAGTCCATCATGCACTAATCCGTCTTTGTGGAAATGTCCATTGCAGTGATGTGGGTATTTTTATCGGTTTAAAAGCCACAAACCCCCTCTCCTGTCAAAAACAGGCCCCTGCCCTTTACTCTCACACAGCTCTGTTACTTTACTTTGTTCCTCAAAGTGCTCAAAATGTCCTTCTCCGCTGAACTTTGAAAACTTGGATAATCTTTCATGTTCATCTCCAACTTACCAGGAAATGGGTGCTTTTAGAAAAGAATCCATTTCTGCTGTTCTGTGCTGGTAAAAGTTGCTTCCCATGAAATAGTGAAAATACAAAGCTGTGAAAGGACAAGCGAGCTCCTGAACTACAGTTAAGAAGACCGCATGCTGATGTCGGGCATGAGTGCAGTAACAAAAGCACAGGTTGCTCCACTGGAGTGCAGGTAAATCCCACCGAGGCCAGTATTACGCATTCAAGTTGGCACATGCTTTGGGTGAAAACAACCCTTTAACACGTTTTTAAAACAGGCAAACTGAAGTGAACCTGTTGACCTGCGTTTGGACCAATGCTGGCAAACATAACGAGAAATGCTGAATTTCCCGACACACATGGCACCGACTTTGAATCAGTGACCTACTCTTCACTGGGTCTGTTCACAACGAGACTTGCAGGTCACAGCTTCACTCCGCAGACGCAGGTCAGGTCAGCTCTTCGCACAGTGATGGCAGGAAGCGAGCAGCGGCACCACGCTCTGCCATAAAGAACATGACAGTATCCAGCATTTGAAGAGCAGGTTTTCAGGACGACATAAGAAAAGCCACAACATTGCAATTCATACAATTCAAACAATGATCTAACTGCTTGATGTCATTTCAAATTGTGTTTCTTCTGCACAAGTCTCCCGCCGATACACGTTCCCTTTACCTTCATTTTATATCCGCTGTAGAGAACGTCAAGGCTTTCTTTAACAAAGAAACAGATGTCAGTGCTGGATGGCTGTTGGAGAGAAGCAGCAGGTTCAGGTATCCTGTGCTGCAAAGCAAAGCTGTCTATCAGCTGCTCACAATGAAAACCCACGAAGCACAGATGAACGTCTCAGCAACAACGGGGCAGATTTCATGTTGATGTCGGTAACAAAAGCACGATTTGTTCCACTAACCTGCAGCAAGACTACTTTAAATAAGCCGCTTGGCAAGTTCAAAATGGCACGAAATGTCTTCCTCGTTTGTGTTAGTGACGGTGAAGCTGCCGTGTGTCGTGCTGTGTGCTGCCCCCTGCTGACTAAAGTACATGGTCTAAACAAGTACTCCATTAACAAACTGTTTCCCGTTGTATCAATCTGAATGATGAAATGAAACAAAATAGTTTAAACGCCAATAAACGTGAAGCTGCTCTTAGTTTAAATGTAAAAGTCTGATCCAGATTTGTTCCACACGTCCCTCATGAATAAAATGTCCTGCAGAAATCTAAAATGTTGAGACCTTGTTAAATTTGATTCATCCAGATTCAAGGAGAGAACACTTGACTTTTTTACTCTATGTTTATTAACAGTATGAAAGGCAAAGACTGGAGGCTACACACCATAGAAACTACAGTTTTCCTTATAGAAAGGTGAAAAGAAAGTTTTCTAATAATAATAAATAGGGACAAAGTTTTCTGTTAACTTCTTATGAACTGTCAGTTGATTAAATCATTATAATATAGTTTATTATATCTATATCTGCAAGTAACTTCCAGCCTGTATCAAATAAATGGAGTGGAGAAAAAAGTAGCATATTATAATAACAAATATAATTTCAAGTTGTGTTATTTACGACTAGATCTAGAATATTAAAGCAGCCGAATGGTGATTATAACACTGTAGCCTAACACTAAATAACATACAGGTAAATACAAACAGTGCAACAGTGCAAGTTACTGCCAACAAGCTGGTGCCTTTTGCCTGTATATTATTCTAATACATCATACTTAAACCCTGTGTCGGTGCTCTATTACATGTCCATTTATTATTTATTAGAGGAATTATTATTAACCACAAAGTGAGCCCCATTGTGTACTTGCAATACTTTCCCATAGTTTAATAAAGAGGTTAACTTTGGGGAACACATATATTGTTAAATAGCCAGAAATAAGCACACACTCATTTCGGCTGTCTGGAGACGGTAACTCCCAAGGTTGAGTTGACATAAATCACTGTATTTTGCAGCAGCCCATAAATTCATATGATGATAACTCAGATCTAAGTAGGTAGCTGGCAAAATTTTGCTCCATCTCAGCTGCCACTGGTAGCCTGGCAGTGTCGAGCAGATGGCGCTTTATGTATTTATAATTGTCCAAACATTGTAAAAACCTCTCAGTATTTGGATCCTGTGCACACTAATTAGCTTGATGGATATAAATAAAGTCCTTAAAATTTAGCACATCACAAAAACAGTGTGTCGGTGTGTGTGCATGTGTCAGCGTTGCATGGACATAATGTATGGACTCTGCTCGCAGATGGGTGTTTGCATCAGCGTGAGTAAGCCCCCTATCTGTTTCTAAGAGCCAACTACCACTGTCCATTATCCTCCTGTTCAACATGGTGTCATGAGGTTTGCTCAGCGGTGCCAGAAAATCATCACGATATTTATGATCTTTCTCAGGAGAGTTGTTAAACCAGCAACGCTAACATACTCAAACAACTGAAACTACTGAAGATACAGAAAGATTTTAGGCAACGAAAGGGGTGAGATAACGTTATTATATAGGCAACGCGGAGACAGTGTTAGCATATAACAGTATATTTTAATTTCGTAGCAGACCTGGCAACATTTTAACTAGAAGCCGTTTCTGATTTGAATATTTCAAGAAGCATAAAGATAATAAAAATAACTGGTGAGCATTATTAATGCACATTAGGAATAAGAGATTGTATCCATGTATCTGCACCCTAATGACACATACCCACATTTTCTGAATTTCTCCTTGTATGGAAGTAATTAATACAAATATCTCTCGTGCTATTGTGCATTGCTTATACGGTGTCTCATTTCCATCATGCTGCTGAGAGCACCTATCAGGTCTCCTGGGAAGCCCGATGATTGACACTGCTCAGTAAAATGAAACCCTGAATACATTTGTCATTTGTTAATGACAATAACATATAACGTGAGGCTTAGGAAACATAGCAGGAATAAGATGCTGGAGAGATACAATCAGTCAATCCCTCAAGCTTGGTGGGAGTGATTTATTTTATCTGTGTCTACACAGATTTCTTTTGGAAAAAATAAACATAAACAGCATAACATTAGTGAAATATCTGCAGTGGACTAATTTCTGGAGACGTACACTAATCCGCATATTAATTCACACGGCTGGTTGCTGCTTTAATAGAAAGTGCTAGGCTGTGACTGACTACTGATGCCACAGCAGAAGATCTTACAAAACCAGTAACTGCCTTTGAGCATGACTTCATCTCAAAAAGCTCCAGCTGTGCTCTGACATTGACAGTGTGCTGCTACACACTCCTTAAATTTGGATAAAAGGCTCAGACACAGTTCCAGACAGTTACAGAGGAACAGATGTAGACATGAACTGTGTAAATACAGACTGTTCCCCATCACGTACAGGAATACATGACAGTATGACTGTGTGCTGTGTGACATGACACATATTTGTTTTTAAAAAAAACCAGATCCACTTTCTTTACATTTCAGAAATGTGGGGTGTGGGTAAGATGTCGAACTTAAGTTGAGAAATAAGACGTGGTTTTTTTCTATGAGGTTCTTGAAGGACAGCAGATGGAGTCTTTGCTGGTTGCCAGGCAACCTTATTTGTCAATAAGGCTTCGGGGCTCTCTGTTTCCACCTTTCACAAAGAAAATGTTCACGTCAAATAAAGCCACCATTTGTTTCCCGTGTCTGATGATTTATGGGCGGGTTAGTTGTTTCACCTACTTAAAGAGTTAATGCAAAGCTAATCTTTTGACAAAGACCAACACAGTTAACCTAACCTAACCTGCATGTCTTTGGAGATGTACACATGCACACTTCAAATCCAGCTCTAACCACTGTGCCACCTAAAACTCTAAATAAAACGTCTTTTTTATGGCCGCTGTTAAACCTGTCACATCTATTTGCATTGGAAACCCTAAAATAACCTATTTTTAGAATTCAATAATCCATTTTTTTTGACTGCATAGAGGAAGCTCAAATAAACTGTAAACACAACACCTGAATACTATAGAGTTTTAAGTTGCCACAGCAAAGTTGCTATAATATCTGTCAGATATAAAAAACCTTAATTCATTGGAAGTTGTTGGGGTCCACTCCAACTCCAATCTTCACTCTCCATTAGCTCTGTTTTGCTGCTTCTCTGTCTCTCCAGCTGCTGAGTGCCCCATATGTTCACCAGCCAGTTGTTAAATTTGACAGCTTTCTAGTACTGGAGGACGGGACATGGTCACATTTTAGTTTCGTTTTTGGCACTGAGACACGACTAAAGACCAAAGTCTGGCCCGAAACTCTTGACTACAAAACCAAAACAATGAGCCAAAAACGATGAAAATTGGATGTGAGGCTGACAGTTCTCAGCAGGTTCATCAGTACGACACACAACACTAATGTGACAACACTTGTCACATTAGTAGTGGCTGTGAACCGTTGTTAATATGAAAAAAGTGCTAGTTTAATAAGCAAATAGCAAGTGCATTGTCATCAAGTAAATGCAACACCCTTCAAAATGTGCCATAAAGTCAAACTTTATACACATTCATATCTCATCAGCATCACCCAGTTGTTTATGTAACACAGAGGCCACAGTAATTATGCGAGTACACCATTGTAATTTATGGGAAACGTGTCCTATTTTGATGTAGAAGGATTAAGAAGCCTCCGAGGCTTTTTGACACCAATTCACGCAGGAGTGAATGCAAAACATTTCCTGCATGTCACCGACAGCCAGATCTGCATCAACAACATTATGCTGGGGAAAAGATTACACTGATGATGTGTGCATTCAATGAGTGTAGTCATCCAGACACTTAGTTACTTTTTTTTTATTCTTGATGTAAAGCAAGGAGTTGTCTGGCCTCGTTTCTCTAAAACAAGTTCCTTTCCCATCTGTCTGCTTTTCTCAACACAACAGTAATAATATAAATAAAAACATTAATAGAAAATACATTTAGGTGAACAAACTCCAAGTGATACCGTCCATGAAACTCCCATGTTACCTTGCTGTTTCCATTCCCCGTGGTTCAAAGCTCAGTGACCTTTCCTTGCACCTGCAAAATCAAGATGTACTGTGAGTGCGATGTGATATGGGATTTAAGAGTGACTGCCAAAATAAAATAGCTACGTTTCACAAGGAGGTTTTCATATCGAATAATAGCATAATAAAGAGTAATGGCCAATGTAAGAGTGTCATTACATATTCAGCGATGTAATTATAGCATTCTCTTTCTCCAGTTTTTTTTTTAAAAATCCACCATTTCAAATTATTATGGAGTAGTGCCGGTGGGTGGGTAAGATTTATCTGGAATAAACAGACACTGTTCTCTGGGCAATGAGTCTCTACTGTCATCTTTTCACAGGGACTAAAAATCCTTCTGCTCCCACTTAAAACATCAACAACTCTAACCATGTGGGCAGGGTAAATAAAACGGTTTGACAGAATGATACCGCTTTTCTAGCCTGACCCTCAACCCCAGCATGCTTGTTTTCCTTTCCTGCAAACTTCTGCGTAGGTTTGGTTTGTCGGCTTCCTCTTCAATGTGTGTGTGTGTGTGTGTGTGTGTGTGTTTCCAGAATTAACATCAAACCAAAGCAAACAAGTTTGTTTTTGTTATATCCTGCTCAGCAGTGCACAGGCTCCCTTTTGGGAGACACAAAAAACTACCAATATTTGGACTGACACAATAATTACATCAGAACTGAGGTTCTATTCAGATAGGTTTTTGTATTTACTGGTGAAAAGCCTGAGGAAAATTAACCTGATTGTAAGATCTCAAGTAGATGTTGAGTTCTGAAGTTACAAAATTGCAATAATTAGCATTTGCAAAAGAAAGAGGAAGTGACTTTTTCCCGATCAAAGAGCCACAGCAGGAAACCGTCTTTTTACTGGCGTGCTTTTGACCATTATTGCTCAATTTCCCTCAGTTAATGACTGGACATCAGTAGTACGTTAAAGGCGGGAGCGATCAACATGTAGCTCAGACCATATCACTGTGAAAATATTCATGGAGAAATGTACTGTGAGTCTCATTTCTTAATTTGTATGTGTGCGCCCGTCTTTCATTTTCACCGCCTCTCGCTGGTTTGCCTTCCAAGGAGAAATTCTATAAATATAAATTAGTGACCTGAAGTAATGCCTTCAACTGAGGTTTTAAGTAAACATACAAATAGTGGAGACAATTTATCTTGTCCTAACACCACTGAAGCATGCTATTGAAGAAGAAAAAAAAGATACTGTAGTTCAGCCTTTTTGGGACATCTGCTGCTGTCTTGCCTAAACTTAGACTCTCTCACTTCCATATTGTAAATTTAGTTTGGCTTAGCACAAAAACTGGAAACAGCCGGCCTGACTCTATAAGGGCAAAATGAGTTGTTTAGACTCCTTTTAGTTTAGACCCTATCTAATCTATTATTTTTATAAAGCTTTGTTACATTCCTGGTACATATTCATTCATATCAGTAGACCCTGTGTGTACTGCTATGTCTACTACTCTCTGTTACAGCACCATAACAACCTTTAGTGTGGAGCCATCATTCGCAGACCCCCTTTAAATGGATTTAAGCTGTAATAAAGAAACACAACATGTGTTGTTAAGATTCATAGCACAGGGATAGACTGACTGAAAGCGTGTAACACAGCATAATCCCTGTGAGTGTGCGAGCTGCCCAGGATGGTGTCATTGTTTCATGGAGCTGTTGATGACTGGTTTCCAGCACAATCTCTTTTGTTACATCTCTAGCTCATCATCCCATCTCTCTCATTTTTTCCTGGAAGTGGACCTCTTATCTGGGTTTGCCTCTTCCCTTTCTTCCTTTGCTTTAATGCAGCTTGTCAGATTGAATGTTTCCGAGTCACAACTCTCTCATTTCTGGATTATAGGACCCTTGAGGATTCTTCTTCTTTTTTTTTTTTTCCTGCATCCCAGCCTCTGCTCTTTTTCCTCTTCTTTATCCTCCCCTCCTCCTTTGAGATAGTAGGCCGGTATTCCCAGTAAGCCTCTTACCCCAACCCTCACCTCCATCTTTCTCCGTGTTCTCGTGATTGAAACAAGAAATACATTAACTTCTTGCTTAGCCACTTTCAACCCTCATGCACCCCTGGATCATTTTCGAAAGGGTGGGCAGAGGTCTCCATCCCTTGTCATGCACAGTTATCAGTGGTTACAATATATTCAGCTGTACTAAGTGGAGGCATATCTATATCACAACCTCTCCTTCCCAGCTTCACCAGTGAATGTGAGGCCACAGCACAGAAATGAGGCAACAACTCAGCAGGAGTGGTCTGCCGAGTTGTACTTCCATATGACTGATTTCACAACTGCAAGTTCCAGAAAGTCTTTGCTTTTAAACGCCACTAAATGGTCTTCAGGGTCCAGACCTTGCAAACAGATCAACATCCTTAATGTCTTGGTTTCAAAGTAACAATACATTTAAAATATTCATAAACAGACTGAGAACTACAGAGGACATTCATGTTTCTGCATCACCAGACTTAAGGAATTTCCTCTTTGTTTTCCATCTAGGATAATGGGATTTGTATCATTAGCGTGGCCGGTTCAAACTACAATCGCCATCAGCTCTTTCTTTATTATTTGTAATGATATTCTACATAAAATCACACACATAAATCACAGCAGGATGACTCTTTGTGGTTTCTTATCTTAGCTGTAGATGCAGAGTTCAGTGAACTGCTGTCATTTATTATGATATTTACTTCAACTTTTTTTTTTTTTTTTGTGGGGGGGGCCTCTGCAGGAGGTTGTGTTTGTTAATTTCTCACATGTCTGCACAGGATAGAGAGCATTACTGGTATGATGAAGGAAACGTTCTTCTCCTGTCTTGTCCCCTGTTCGCCTCCTCTCACTCAGCTCAGCACCCTACAGTGTGGCGAAGCCGAGCAGACGGCTGTCCAGACTCCCCAGATCATTACACAGGAATCACACTGGGAGAGGTGTGTGGGAAGCGGCGGTGACTCAGTGTGTGCACCAGTGGGTTCTGACATTCATCTCCATGTGTCACGACCCCAGCCAGTCAGAAGCCGTGGACGTGGATTTGGCTTTGGTTTGGGAGGAAATAAAAATATGAGGTGTGGGAGAAATCCAAAAAATGTACTTGTGCTAACTACATTTATACGAGCAGATAAGATTTTATCACCACAGACGCTGCTCATTCATATTCCATATCAGAACATTTCGATTTTGCAGCGTGCACGCTGATCCAGTGCAGAATGGGTGAAACATACTGTTCAAATGATACAATTCATACAGAAAAAGTCTCAAACCGCAAATGAACACCCTCAAATCTCAAATGAAAACAACCGGCTCTTGTACCGACTCCAATTACATTTTGGCATATCAGTATGAGAATACATACTCCAGAGCAAATTAAACCCCTTGCTTAACCAGCCTCCCCCCAGCAATTCAATTCTATGCAGTGTTGAAATCACTTCCCTGACTGCACTGCCAATCCCTCCATATGAAGGGAGAGATTCACTCCAGTCTATTTCTGAAAGTCTAATAAGATGAACCCTCACACTTGCCATGCCACGATAAGGAGTCGCTTGAGTGTGTTGAAGTGTTTACCATGGCTCAGAGTTGCCTTCCATGTACACAATACCTCCTCCAAACGTCTTAACCCATTAGTTTCCTTACAAGTGATTCTAAAACAAATTTGGAGCTGGCCTCTCGTCACTCATTATTTACATACTGGACAATCATTCGGTCACAGTCACTGTTTAGTCTGGTCACTTGTAAATATTCAGGGTAGCTACAGTAACACTCGAGGGATGACCTAAGGGGAGATTGGCCTCAAATGGAGAGGGAGACAATAAGTGGTTGTTGAAGTGGCGTTCTTTGGCATCCCATCTTATTAACCTTGTTATCAGCCTGAAGGCATACAGTTCCACTCTGTTTATGCATCCCCTCTACTGTTGAGTGGCCGTGGGCCACGCTGCCATTTCATTACAGCCTGGTAAATTGCAGAGTTGAAAGATAGCCCATCCCATCAGCTAGACCGCTGTGAATCGCTTTTGTGTATGATGTGAAGCAGAAAATGTCATCCTCGCTGTGATTCTTATGTCCTCCCAGAGGCCAGATCCACCGCCTATTTTAGATGCATCAACTTCTCCTGCTCTCCGGCTCCCACAAGAGCGCATGCAAAGTGTATGATCAAAACTGAAGCATGTTAGCTGTTCATTAATAATTTCTTTTTTAGGTGAGCAGATATGCTGTAGGTTTGCAAACATGCCCTATGTGGTGATTCTCCTTTTAAATATCTCATGTGTGTTTTCTCATCTATTCGTATCGAAATTACGATTTCAAAAGAAAAAAAAAAAACACACCTTTCTTTAGATTTAACATCAGTCCTTTCTTTTGATCATATCTCTCTGTATTTTTAGAATTAGTTTCCTGCAATGACCAACATCCAGTGATTACGTGATCACTAGGCCACAATCAGGCTGTGTCAGCGTAGAAGAACTGCATTGGCTGATTGTTCTCTTGGAGCTACTAGCTCCCTTTGATTAGTGCCGCAGACTGCAAGTGCAATCACATATGCAGCTACATACACACACACACACACACACACACTTTACACACACACAAACTGCAGTCTTTATATACCTGTAGAGGTCTTAGTGTTAACTGTGTTTTAATCACCGTGTGTGCTGACCTGAGTGAGTTGGGATGGACGCATGACTTTAAACAGAGCACAGTAAAATCAGCCACTGTTTAATCTTCTTTGGTCCTGGGTTGTAATCCTCTTTCTTATACTCTGACCTCCAGGGCTTACAACACAAGAGTGAACACACCAATCTTATTCAGATGATACAACAACAATAATCATCGTCTCTCCTCCTTCTGTCCTCTGCCCTTGCCTGCACCACATGCCGCTGTGGTTCTTTGTAATTATCCCTGCCTTGCAGATGGCAAAATTTGATTAAAAACCCTCTCTAAAAAATCACACGTTCTGCCCATTTCTCCACACAACAGAGTGTAACACCCCACCTGAACATTCAAAGTTACAGTAGCTACGAAGGGCCCACTGTGAAATGGTTTATCAAAGTAATCGGTGCTTTTCACTTTGGCCCAGGGTGTGGAATGGAAGGTAACAGATGTCGGTCTGAAGGAGATGTAGGTCATTGAGTTTCCTGTGCTCCCACTGATCCTATCAGATAAAGAGGAGGTTGTTTCTACGGCTGCTTCCCGCCATGACATCCTATCAGATGTGTAGCCCCATCTTACTTCCTGTGTTTGAGGAAAATCCATGTCTTTTGAGACTGCTGGAGAGGCCATGTCAGAGTAATTACTGCACCATGATATAATCTACCCCCACTTATCCTCTAATGGCAACAGTAGCTAAATCCTAGTATTGTTGCCCCGTTTCATTCGCTTTATGCCTAAATGTGACGGGATTTTATTTTGAAGCGTGATTCATTTTATAAATACAAAATAATCAAGGTGATGAAAAGCATGGTGGAGGTAGGACAACTTAAACAGCCTGTAAATATGCCTATTATCATTTTCCAGACAGTAACAGGGAGCGTCTCTCTCCATACTTACTGTAGGCCCGTTACGTGCCACCGAGTTAACAAAAAGCTTAATGGTGTAATCCTCATCGGCTGCCAGTTTGTCAGACTGTCCTCTTAGTGACTTATCCCCTGAGCCACAGGTCAAAGTGCACGACCCAGGAAACGCACGACCCCTCACACAACTCCATGACAGCTGGAAGCAGCGACAGTGTGCAGTCGTTTATGAAAAAGAGCAACTTACAAGGGAGCGGGGGGAAAAAAAATGCTTGATTGGTTTTCACAGACAGATGATTCCCTGTAAAAACCACACAACCCTGACCAGCCTCAAACGCTGCTGCTCACGCTCGTCCCCCCTCCCTCCTCCCAGCCAGCACACGGCCCGCAAAACCCTCACCATCCATGGTGGATTACGGAAAGGCCTCAGGGTAGACTGACTGGCTGGTTTCACTATCTGCCGGGTGTGACCCACATCCTCTCTCTGACTAATCCTTTTGTTCCTGCGATCTCTGAGTACCTAGCCACACCTAATCCTTTGTGCTGCTTTATTTCAGCGTTAGATTTCATCTCATCCAAGCATCTTCCTGATGATACCCCCTCATTCCCATCATCAGTTAGTTTTGAATGTGCAGTGAATCATTTTTTGCCTCAGGTTCAGACAGAGGGAAAGGAGCTCGGGGTTATTGTGTGTTCTGATCTCATTCTACTTTATCACCCAAAGAATATCAGATTAGTGGGCACGCAATTATTCCTTTGCTTGTAACACTAGACTAACTCACTCTGTACTGTTTGTACTGTTAACCTGAAATCGTCTGACCACTTGCAGAGAGATTAACCAAATTAATATATCTTCTTCAGACTCTTTGTTAAATACATCATTAGTTCACATCTTCAAGACTGTAAATCTGAGCCAGTTAAGTTTTTTTTTTATCTCTAATTCCTACAAACTCCAGTTACTTTGTCAGAGCAATTACACCAAGCTACAACAAGCAGCATCAGTTCATCGTTAATACAGTGTGACATATCAGTGTTGACATTTTTTTTTTATTTCTCTTCATTAAAGGGCAAGTTCCGCAATGAAATATGGAAATATTTTTTCACTTCTTAGCTAAAACAAAGCAACTGGGTTTCACATCTGTTAATTAACAAACAGAATAGGCCACATTTATGCTCACCCGACACAAACATGCACGCAATGTACATACACACAAAAAAATTTTAATTGGTTAGAGCCCCTCGGTCCACTTGGAGCCCCTCAACAATGAAACCGCTCTCTGCCTTGATAAATAAATAAAACTTACTGCATCTATTATACATGAATGTATACTGGACATATGGAGGAGACAAAACAACATATTAAATATACTGGAGTGCGGCTAAATTAAATAATCTGACGTACATTTCAAGCATTTAATACATGACTCAGGTGATTACTAATATTTGTCAGCATAAAACTAAAAGTACACCCAACACCATCTATAGCTTTGCTCCATAAGCCTTGCAAAGGCTCAGTAGTCAGTATCTTTCTCCTGTGTTTGCTGTTTTCTTTAAGCTCTTTTTGACCTTTTACTACCAGTGGAAGTAAAGCTACCGCCACAGACTTTAACTCTGGCTTGATTAAAGCTATGTTACATATACTGTAGGCTGTTAAACACCTTTCGCGTGTGCCCCATAACCTGTTAACTGTTCGAGCGTCACCATCACAGCATGTGAGAACGGAAGCTGCAATTGATTTTCCATGTAAGACGCATTTTAAAACCTAGTAAATTTTTCAGCGTGACTCTGCTGGAGTTGCTGTTTATCCTGTATATACCTCGTTCAATAGGACTTCATCCACAGCCGGGGAACATGCTCAGCATAACAGCAACACTACAATATGGAGTTTACAGGGTGGACAGCTAATGGACCCTGGCACGATGTGACAAAAGCTGTTTTGTAATGCACTTATGCAGTATGAATGTGTGTGGTATCTCCAGCAATACCAGTGACAAACTATACTGCGCAGCAGATTTTATCAGTTGTACGTAAAGTAATTAAGTAACATTAGCTTCATGTTTTGAAACTGCTGAGTCTGGCTTAAATGTTTCTTTCGGACATTTAAAGGGGAATCGCATCCAGTGCACTGTGATTGTGCACATGAAGAGCGGTGGCATGGTATCACTGCAAAAGACAGAGGCTAAAGTTGCAAAAAAAAGTCAGCATCCATTACACATGGGAATAATGTATAAAGAAATGATAAGAGACAGTAGTTAGAAGAGCTATTGTAAATATGACTGTAACCATTAGGAAAAATAAGGGGGGAAAATCCTTGGATCAGCTATGACACAGTGGAAACATAGAAAAGCTTTAAAACCCGTCATCAGAATTCATTATGTTCTCTTCGGAGTCCCATATTTTCCACTTCTCAGCTTGGAACTAGCCAGGAGACAGTGCAGTAAATCTATGATGTCATATGAAGACAGACTCAGCAGTGGATTTATCCTTGTAGTAAAGTGGGAATAATAAAAAACTGCATTTCTGCACTATTGAACACGCAGCACTGTCCAAAGTTTAATGTGTGAAAAGGCGTAAATCTTTGCTCATAGTGTAAAACACAATTATTACACAGAATACAACCTAGAGTACAATCCTGTGTGGTCCTAATCACACAACTGCAGTTACTTTCCACACTTAATTTTTTTTTTCTTCTTTTTACCAGACAGGATCCACTTTCGAGGTCAGATTGCTCTCCAGTGTGTTTCCCCTGAAGTCTCACTGTCCCACTGTTAAGCGGAACTCACATTTCACTAGAAATTTTCAGTTAACAGTGATCAATTTATGTTAAGTTTATTAATAAGGATAGAATTCCCCCAATCTTTATGGGGGAATAAAGATAGAAGCATCTATTGACAAATTGAAGAACTGTTTGTGGATGAACAGAGTTCTTAGGCTTCACAGGACTTTTTCAAAGCCAAAGGGAGTCATAAAATTGTTGTGTGTGGGCTGCTGGCAGAAGAAGACAGGGATCATGTTTTGTCTCAACATGCGGATGCATTCACTTTCCTCTCTCTTTCGCTTCCTTACACACACACTTAGAGAAAAGGCAAAAGTTGGCAGCCAGACTACTCTACTACTCAACAAATTGCTGTCCAGCCTGCTGTAGGCCTGTATGCATCATGTCTCAGCATTCGGGCGACGGCTTTGAATTGCTTATTATGCAGTTTCTCTGGAGTGCTCTGCTTGCACATGCAAGCCGCAATCTCTGTGCTGCAGCAGCTGACTAGGGAAACTGTGGAAATAATTGTCTGTCGTTCCTTGTTGGCTGCTTTGACATCTGGCGAATCCCTTTGTGTTGCACTAACAGAGTTGTTTGAAGTCTCTGTCACCATGTTAGGAAGTGGCATGGTGCAAGTGTGCACTACATGCTACTTCGCATCTGTGGTGCATTCCACGATCCACACAGTGTCAAACTGGTGGGTGGGTAGAAGAGAGGTTGGAGGGAAAGACAGGCCGCGCATAATAACTGGAGGGTTGATCCCAGCAGATGGACAAGCTACAGCTACTGAATTGACTTTTTTTTCATTAAACATGGATTATTAATGCAATATTTGGAACATTAATCAAAAAACTAAAAGAGAAAGTAGCTCCCACCTTCCTATCGACCCAGACTACAGATGCGAGAGAGAGACAATCAACCTTTGAATAGATGTAATTCAGCTTTTCCTCAATTTTGCACTTGTCAGAAGGAAACAGTTGTTCATAAAACAAATGGACATCGGCAGAAAAACAGGGAAGGATGCATGTTTCCCCACTGTCACCCGTCACTTTGGTCTGTTAGAAAGTAATGGCAGTTATTTTATTGTGTTGCCTGCTGCGTTACCTGTTTACTGTTACTTTCTAAAATGAGGTGGCTGAGAGTGACTAGTTGGCTATTGCTTGCTGGGTTGAGCAACCTGCTGTCTGTGATAGCAGCATGCTGTGTATAGCTTAACATGGACTTCCATGGGTGCTTGTAAAAAGGGGTTTGGTTATGAGATGCTGGAACAGACTGTTGAGCCAACTCAACAGGCCCAACAACTCTGCAGTCCCACACCCATGTTACGTTAGTTGGTAAAACAGGTCGTTCAGGTAATTCCTGGTTGGCTACTGGTGAGATTAGTGGAACTGGACAAGTGACTCTCAGTAAAGTGGTTCTCACTGGGTCAGACACTGTAGCTGTACATGAGTAGATAGATGCTGCCAAGTAGTTACGAGGACTGGCATTCTCTGCAATCTTAGCTGCTCATACTGATCTGCGTGTAATATTTTCTTTATTGGAGATGAATACAAGCTTGGATAAGTGAGTCTGGTGACTAAATGTTTATAATCATAGCCCTGGGTGTCGGCTAATGTGCCCAGGGAGAAGAGGGGGTGGGGAGTCGGGTTTGGGAGATGAGGAGCTCCAATCATCTGTCCAGGCAAGTCCCTCCAAGGCAGATGATAATGTGGGTCTAAACTGCTGCATGGGTGGGTAATGGGATTGTGAGTACGTTGGTCTCCTGCTGGATAAGCTCCCCTGATAGCACAACTGACCTCTTCGCAGATAGCCGGGACAGGGAGTCACAGCATGGCTCTATTTACTGTGTGTGTGTGTTTAGGTTGCACACACCATGTGTAAGGCAAAAGGGTAATGATAGGTGTGACAGTGGGAAGATGAAGAGGTAGGAGGTGTACGCATTTCCACAGGCAGAA
Organism: Anabas testudineus; assembly: GCF_900324465.2. Lineage (NCBI taxonomy): Eukaryota > Metazoa > Chordata > Actinopteri > Anabantiformes > Anabantidae > Anabas > Anabas testudineus. The sequence continues at coordinate 22,791,649 of NC_046611.1, read as the reverse complement.
AGGAAAGTATAGGGGATAAAACAAATAAAAATAAGAAAAGACAGTTCAGGAATTAAGCCTCAGGAGGGGTGCTATGATTAAACGTCCGGGAGAGTCTTGTTTTGGCACATACAGAAAATATAATATCCAAAGCAACGTGAAAGCTAATTTTCAAGCAGCAAGATCGCATTTCAAACACTCTTATGACAAAGAGTCATATTAGGCTGCATGCAAATTAGAAGTTTTCCTCTCGCTCCTGTTTATTGCTGTCATCTCTCGAACCCATCTCTCCGCGGTTAGTTTTCAACTTGTGACCGTTGTTCCGCTTTGTGGATGCAGCACGTCTCAGCTGGCCTATGTTGTAATGACTTCCCTAAAAGTTCCTCTTGACATAACTGAGTCATTTTCTAGTTTTTTTTTTAAAAATACAGTCTGTCTCATTTGTAGCTCTGTTGGTAAATCGCACACTAAATCTTACTGTCAGACCTGTTCAATAGCTGACAACGACCAGTAATTAGCATCCAACTGAATGTGATGCACCTGAAACTGACAACGTGAGTTAAAGTCATGATTCCTGAACTTTTAGGGTCATAAAGTGAAGACATACAATGCAGTGCACAGTGTACGCATATAAAGACTTACACTGTAACACTATAATCAGACTCTGCCCAAAGCTTTGATGATAACTGCTGACTCGGTTCAGTGGATAATAGTTCCCAACCCCATAATAAAGATGTTCCTGAGATGTACTTTAAAGTGGAACTGGAATATGGCCTCAGCCTGTAGAGAGAAAATTGATTTTCAGTTGGTTTTGTTTTGGAATCCCTCTTCCTCCTTTCCTCCTGCCTCCTGATGTCAGATCGTGCAGAAACAGGAGATCAAACTAAAATCAGCCTAACGTAAGCAGAGTTGTATTTTCAGCACGGCTAATAACGTGAGCGGCGGATTGTGGAGTCGTGGCGAAGCGTGCGACAGCATTAAGACAAAAAAAAAAAAAAAAAAAAAGGCCTCAGAACCGGAGCGCTATCTAAATGAGGCATAATAGATGTGAGAGTGACACAACTATGTTGAAGGGATGTAAGCAGTCTGACAAGAACATTGCTTCTAGCAACTCCTGTGTTGCATTAGTGATGATTTTCCAGGAGGTGCTCACAAAGAGCCTTCAGAGGGTTCTCCTGAGTCCCAGCCAAACCCGGAAAAGCCCCAAAACAACAGGCCATGTGCACACGGGCAAACGCTCTTTGACACAGCTTCACATGTTGTTATTCATAACTCGCCCTCGACACCGGCCAAATCTATTTCCCCCTTCCACTTCTAAATATATATATATATATCTATCTATCTATCTATCTATCTATCTATCTATATATATATATATATATATATATATATATATATAGGTCATTCCTGTTCTAAAAACGGCTGCCTTTCCCTGGGGCTTGCCAGAGCATGAAATAGACTTTACATCACGTTAGACGAGCAACAGCAACCAACTTTTTTTTTTTTTTTTTTTGGTCGTTGCTCATTTTTCATCTTTTGTTGCTGTAATCTAACATATGGTGGCTCTCTCACTCTCCTCTCTTTCAGTTTATGACCTGAATAAGATATCAGCAGTTTGCCAGGTCCGGGATTTGACAGGCGAGACTAAAGTTATGTCGAGATTTAGATAATATGGTTGTGGAACACTTTACAATGCTTTCCACCTCTGCCTTTCAGACTTCTCCTGTGCTGATAAGCAGGGATTTGGGGGTGGATTTCCAAATGCTTTGGATTAGCAAAGTGCCTGCTGATATGGCAAAGGCAGTCACATGACAGGCAGCCCAATCACTTCCTACCTGCCTGTAGTCTTCCCCTCCTCCCCTCAACCACAGGCAGATGAATTACAACAATATCTACTTGTTCTTTGTGTGGCTGCTGCAACACAATATGTACAAATAAGCTGCTCTCGCCTCCACTGTGGCTTTGACAACTTAGATTCCAATTTATAGAGGCACACGCATTCAAGGCAAATTAAATAATGCAGTGAGGAAATTTCTAGCGTCCTATTTGCTCTAGTCTACACTCGATTTTACACATTTCCAGATGCTCTCTCTCTCTCTCTCTCTCTCCACAACTATATTGTCCCAATTTCCCTCGGCAACATTTCCACCTTCTTCCTCTCTATGTCCAGTGTTTAAAGTCCCCGGTGGCTGTGCCTTCAAATGGCCTTATGTTTATTTAAACTTGGAGGGCAGCAGCGAAGCGCCTGGAGCGCCATTCGTTTCTGTGGTGTTTTCCTATAGCCAGCCAACCCCGGGGCCATTCATCAACCGGGCTAAGTGTAGCTACAGCGCAGAGGGCTACACGGCACTTCACCACAATGAGTGTGACATCAACTCTCCACACAAACCAGTGGGTGTGTCAAAGAGAAGCGCAATTACAGAGGAGAAGGAGAAGCCGAAGAAGTGGAGAAATGACCATGGACAGAGACAGAAAAAAAAAAAGTGTCAGTCGGGTAGCTTCTAATTTTGGTTCTGGCTCGAGTACTACTTTGTTCCACCACAGACTTTATGTTATGAGCATGAATGGGCGCAGAGACAGAGAGAGGCAGAAGAGCTATTGAATTAGCAGACCACACTTCACACACACACACACAAAGATCATGAGTAGGAAAGCTGATGGTGGACATATTTGCGTGTGTGAGCATTGAATACTGTTATAAAATTAAAAAGCACCCCTGAATGTTTGGTTTTTAAATTTGAATTTAATAGGCATGTATAAAAAAATAAAATAAAATAAAAAAAAACACACCAAATTCCACGGAGCCACTGTAAACCGTTTGAAAAACGATCTCCCCCAAATACAGATAAAAGGGAATGCTTGTTGAGCGGTGAGCAAAACAAAAGGGAACTTGGGCTGGGATCCAAATTAGAGGAGAGATGAAGATATGACAGATCAAAAGCGAGAAGGGGGAATTAGAAAAAAATGAATAGGAATTGGCAAACACTGGCGTCCAGCTGTGCCACAGTGAATCAAATTTTAAAAGGCAATATGAACCAGAGCCAGACCTCCTATAACTTACATGAGAAATCTTAAAAAAAAAAAAAAAAAAAGATTGAGACACAATCAATAAGAGTCCACACACAGCATAAGTGTATACATATCTATATATATATATCTATATATATATCTTCATTTATTTTAATATTTAAACCCACTAAAAGTTGTAAATACAACTTTTGAATGAAAGGCACAGGAAAAATCAGACAATGCTGATATAATACTCAAAAGAAAAATTACAGTACAAAAGTGGACAGTTAGTTACGCACGTACAAATCCCTCCAGGTTTCTCCACACAGAAACAAAGGAAGTGGGGCTTCAAAACCAGAAATCCATCAGCCCGACTTCTCTTTATTGCTTTTCCTAACTGACAAGGGTTGAATCAGCTCCTCGGGTGTCGCGCAAGGCCCGAAAAAAAAAAGAAAAGCAACTGCTATGCTTTCTAGTTTCCCAGTAGATGGAGTGGTTCATATTTACGTGATTATTGGCCTGTCTACTGACCATGCTACAAACACTCCACTGGGCATTTAGTGTCTGATGACATATGACCTACAAAACATAAAGGGTCTAAGAGGGGAGGTTTTTTTTTATTATTATTTTACTTTAATGTAATCTCTCCTGCTGCATTACAGAATCCGTTTATATTTGTGTGATTATGATTTAATTTGTTGGCCCACTGAGTGTAAAATCAGCCCAACCTCTAAGTGGTGTTAAATGTTTAAATATTCAGACATTTCTAGGCTGCTAAATTTAAAAAGTACAGGCTGGAAACTGGTTCTGGAGCAAGAACGTATTTTAGAATATCTTGATTCCCATTTTTAACCTTTCTTTGATTGAGCTCACTGCGCTCCACACCAGTGGGAGAAGGCCGACAATAGGATTCGTTTATTATTAACAGAGGAAAGATTAAAGAGAGTCTGGTGCTGGAGGCCATTGTATGACGTTTTATTTTATTTTCTAGTCCTTTTCATAATCACTACACTTCTGATTTTATTTTTTTGTCTAGATTTTTTTTTTAGCCTTGTTGAAGAGATACATGTCTAGGCCAAACCGATTTAATTTGTCAATCCTAGGGGAGATTAATGAAGGAGAGGGGTTTATGTAATATTAAGTATGGTCAGTTTATATTAAGGGGGGAAATCAGTATGCAGGCCAGGTCAGCTCCTAGAAGATTGTGTACACATTAGGATTCCTATGAACTCCTCTAGTGGGGAACAACTGGAGGCAAAGGTGCTGTCACTTTGTACTGCTTGGGGCTCTTAATATTACATATGGCCTCTTTGGTATAGGCACATCTGCATCAAGGGACCACTGTCTAATTACCCCTTTCCATTTCCTATGTGCAGCTGTTTCATTCTCTCTGGTTCCTATTAACAAATGAGAAAAAAAAAAAAACACTAAAAAATTAAAATATGATTGCCACAATCCTGAAACGTGGAAATTGAAAGATTGATTGGAAAAACAAGACATTAGCCAAAAAGGATTTTCTTTTCCTCCTGACCAACCCTCTGCTTCTTTCCTCTCCACCTGCTGTAGCTTAGCCTTCCCTGCTGCCGTACAGTGGGAAATTCATGATACCTCCGCCTTCCCTAGAGTCATGCTATGGAAAGAAAAAAAAAAACCCATGGCACAGCAAAAAGGGAAATGCACCAATCTACTTAAATTCAGCCCTGAAAAAAAATTTAAAAAGAGGAGATCCTGGGGGCAAAACGAAAAGAGTCAGCATTAAGATTCAATCTTATAAAACACAACAGCTCTGATGGATTGAGGACTGAACAGCGGGGTTGGTTATGGTCAGGACCGAAGGATGTTGCTGCTGCTGCTGCTGCTGTTGTTGCTTGGATGCTCTGGTTTGTGGCTGGGTGCAGTGAAGGATGCGTTCACCAGAGCCCTTTCTCACCTCCATCCCAGGCATGGCATGCCCACCCTGGGAGAGTAGTAGTTACCTCTATCCTCTCTTTATCCTGGTTCTAGCCAGAATCTCTTAGTGTCACACTCCTCGTTCACACAGAAGCAAAGTCAAGTAAAAGCTAGAGATTTAACAAATCTGCTTTGAAGTTTGATTCCTATACTTTCTGATGCAAGAACTCTTACACCTTCCTGCTCCAGTGCACAAAAGGGGGCGAATGACATCATGTACAAGAACCAGGATCTCAAGAGTCCGATGATAAAGAGTACAGGATCCAGTCTCTCAGTGCAACAGGCTAACGCCGACTCCTTTTATTACCTGGCCGTGGCAGAGGAGGAAGCAGCAGCTAGCTGTGTGAGGTATTCTCGCAGTTCCTTGGCCGCCTGGAAGCGGCCGTATCGTTTTTTGGGTTTGGTGCACTCGTCCAACAGGGCCTCGAGTTGTCCATCTTTGGCTATGTGGCCAGGGGGATCGTGGAGGAGGCCTCCAGTGGTGCCCCGCCACGTAGCATACCGCGACAGCAGGTTCTGGCAAATGGCATAGTAGTTGTGGTCAACAGTGACCCTCGAACAAAGGGAGTCCTTGGAGAAGGACAGACAGGCTTCCCTGTCGCACTCCTCGAAACGACTCTCATACCACACATCGTAGTTTTCGGGCTTGTCTGCAGGGGAGACAGTGACACAGTTAAAGTTAACACACTGTTGTAACATACGGATCATAAAAATGGTCAATAATATTAACAGGGCCATAACTACACAACATCCATTTTAAACATATAAAGCATTTATCGAGTCATGAGCTTTTTTTCTTACAGCTTTCATCAGATGAATATTCACTGAGATCAAGATATGTAGATCTTGCTGATAAAAATCATACAGCCAATACTGAATTTTTGGCAGAGCTCCATACATTTTTACATTCTTTGTATATAGCTTAAATACAGTATGTAGCCTTGAGCTTGAAACCCACATGGAGTGTACTTTTAAAGAGCTAATATTTCTTGCAGGAAGAACATTTTCTATCTTTCTTTCTTCTATTTTATTTTAAAAAAGGCGTTATTGTAAAAACAAAAAAAGATATACATGAAAAGTTTAAAGCAAAACTAATTTTAAGTGATTACAACTGTTTGGTGCATGTGACCATGGAGAATAACTATTTTTCAGACGTTTTTGGAAATTATAAACCAAGAAATCGACTTGAACCTGACATTGACAGGACTTGGGTGCTATGTTTGATATCCCACAGGCAACAGGGAATTCTTTTTCAAAGCACACAGCCGAACAACGCATCTAACATTTCATTTGACAGAAATGAACCACTTTTCAGATTTACGGAGCAAATAAAATTCTCTCTCCAGCTCATTTCCCTTTGCTTTTTCCTCTTTAGAGGATTGGGGCGGGGAAAGAAAATAACCTGGAATGATGAGAGAGCTATTGGTTTGTGCATTAAAAAGCAGATCAATAACAATGTTGGGAGGGGGGGAGGGGTAGACCCAGAGGATGCCCACACATAATCAGTGTATAAGCATTGTAATGCACTTCTCCTCTGGCTCATCAGAACAACTCAATCAAACATCCAGCGCTGCCCTGTTAGCAAGGGGCCCCTGTGGCCCCCAAAGAGGAGGGGCACATCAACCTCAATCAGCGTAGGTGATGAAGATGGATCTGCCTGTGTGCGCAAGCCACAAGCACGTGCACAAGCACACACACTTCTATAGAAAGACGTACATGCTTAAGCAGCAAGGTGAGGTGAAAGCAATTAATGTTTCAGAGCTGGCCATGCATCACACATCAGCACTGATTGACAGATGGCATCAGGAGAGTGTCCCCCTTCTTGTTCATTTTTTGCACAAAAACACGCACGCGCGCGCACTCTTTTTAGAACAAAAGGGAAAAAGGTTCATATTCAAGGACAAAGATGAACGCAGCAAAAAAGTACTTTAAGACTCAAGGGAAGGCTAAAAAAAGTGTCTTATACCCATTTACTTGCACCTGTTTCACACTTACTGCAGGCCTAAGTGTAAAAAAATCTCCAATTCAAATGAGTGAAAGCGCTGTAGGTAGGCAGCCTATACTCTCTCGTTTACTGCCTATCCACTCTCCATGTTAAAGAGCTTAGGTCAGACTTGTATAGATTCACCTCAGCCTTCTGCCTTCCCAGCGCAACACTGGGAATGGACACTGGGCCTGAAATGCTTATTAGCGTGGCCTTACTAGTGGCATTCGAGAGTACAAGCTGGTTTTAACAATGCATGCCTGAGTTAGAGTGCATTATTGAATGAGAGAGAACGAGCGAGACTGCATCTGTGTGAATGTTTAAAGCACTGTTGCGTGTGTGTGTGTGTGTGTGTTTGTGTAAGCCAGGGAGCGATCGTGTTAGGGAGAGAAGAGACTGAGTGAAGTGTGTGTGTGTGTGTGTGTGTGTGTGTGTGTGTGTTACATTATACAACAAGTGTTTCCAAAAACCACTGGGACTGAAACCATCCTCAAACGCTATAAACTCAATGATGGGGAATGGCTCCTCTCGCACCACTGGACTGTGCAAACACAAGGTGCGTGGGCCAAAGCGAACACAGCGTGCGTGTTATCTCGCCGAAACCCACTGCATCAATATGGGCGCTCCTAACGAGGGAGTGGAATGGCGCGTGGCGTTCTGTGTGTTTGATTTGCAAATCAATTGGCCTCAGTTTAGACTGATGAGATTCACACCACACTTTAACCTGCTTTCAATCTGAGCCTTTAATTGTTGGGATTGGATTCTCTGCTTCTGGAGCCTTGGGAGGTCACTGCGTCTATTTCCTACCGCTGTCCGACACATGGCCGTGACCTCGTAACACTCATTACCGCCATCATCCCTCTTCTTGCTGCTGCAACCTGACACTTGGCGCACACACACACACACACACACACACACACACACACACACACACACAGATCCAGGCGCACAAACACACAAGAAGCACGTAAACATTCTTGAGGCTTAAACTCTGAATGGCTAGCGTAAGCAGCTTGAGTTGTCAAGCTCCAACTGTGTCGGCCACACAAATGGAGCCTCAACCTAGATTGTGCTTCAGGATTTGCAAAGGGCTACTCAGACAGGGTGGAAAACTGCAGATATTGGCAATAGAGTAAATATACACACTTTTGGACTTGACTAACAGATGAAAATTATTCCCATAGGAAAATCAAAAACACCCAGATTAAATACATAGAAAAGTTAAAAAAAAAAAAAAAAGGAGCTAGTACATTAAAAGTTGGGAGAACATTAAAATGCTCATCTGTTAGCAGTTTTCTGGTGGTGATATTGTAATTAAGAAAAAAAATAAAAAATCTGTTTCACACTCTGTCTCTCAAACACACGCACACACACACTAGATAGTTTGTATATGCAACAGCATGATAGCAGAAGTGCAATACAAGAATACAAGAAGGAATTAACACATTTTAGAGCCCGACTGGGTGGCCGTCCCTCCCTCTGAAGTAGCCCTGGGAAGGGGGAGGAAGGCAGAGAAAGGCACGGGAAACTGCCACAGAGTGTGTGATGTATAGTGCTCGTCGTCCTTGTTATGATTTATTCTGAGAGGCAAAAAACTAGGGCAGCGGAGATGGCTTGTTATCTGAACGATCTTTGCTTGGACGGGGACAAATGTGTCGGAGGCAAAAGAGGTACCAGAGGAGTGTATTCTTAGTAGATATGAGGCTTTGAGCATGGGCAGATTTGCCCACAGCTGTCCCTCCCTTGAGGTCTTCACTCGAGCCTTCATCAGTGTCTCATAAGCTACAGTTGGAAGTTATAGTTAATAAGCTGCAATCTCACAGAAGTATAAAACCACCAATGGCAGCTCCATAATTTGAAGTTGAAGTAGTCCCAAGTGTTAAAGTAAAAAATGTCCTGTAAAAATGAGCAGTATTTCTCCTCTTATGTCGCTCCAGAGGTGTTGCTGTGTAAAGATGTGACACATGCATGTTTGTGAACAAATGGAAGCTGTATTAGGCATTATTCACAGACATATGGACGTACACCCACACACACACACACACACAGAACACATATGCGTTCAGGTAATGATGCTGCCACTCACTCTGCTTGATCAGCCTTTTGTCTGCCACCAGAACGTTCTCGGCATCAACAACGATGACTTTTCCGTCACGTGGGCCAACCGCAAAGTTATCGAAGCTGACATCGAGCAGATAGAGGGCAAACTCAAAGTCATTGTTGGTGAGCTGCTCTGCAATGTCCATCAGCTGGCGTGCCAAGTCTACCCTCTTCTCCCAGGGTGCGTTGTAGAAGCTCCACAGCTCCTCGCCAACATAGTTGACAGCCACCACGCGCCCACATGCTCCCAGGTACTTGGCAAAGGGCCACCCTTCGTCTGATGGAAAGCTCTGCGAAGGAGAAACAAATGAGAACGGAAAATGTTGATTTAAAAACACATAACAGAAGTCAAGCTGCGTAGAGTTGACTCGAAGAATATAAGAAATAACCTTTTGGCTTTGAAAAGCAGAGGCTAACAAGACTTAAGAGAGCCTTGGGGATTGTCAGAAAAGATTTGTTTAACTTGCACTAAAAATCAGGTTCTCACACAACAATCACAAACCAAACACAAAGTTCTCAAGCGCAGCCTTGGGTAAGTTTTGACAATTGCAAATATTCCAAAGGATCACATGAAACAGAGCCAGCACTGGATATAACAGATTAAAATTAATAAAAAGAAAAGAGCCAGTCTGTGTTAAAGCCCTACAGCTATGAGCTGATGTACACGGCTATACTTAGTGCTTCCACAGAACTGATGGGAGGTGATTTGTGGTAGCAGCAGTTAGCAGGAAAGCCTTATGTGTTGTGATGTAGCAGCGGGGCGATTTTAACTGCTGCGTGTTGTCGGCTAACCGAGTTAATGCCGTTTGGGCGTACTGACAAGAAATCGCTGTGTATTACAGGTTGATCTGATTAATAACAACGACGACAACGACAAAAAGGCAATACCACAAGAAGGAAGTGGTTTCACTGATTAAACGCAATAGACTAATCTTCATTTCCTTCCACTTTCATTATTGAGGTCAAACAAAAACAAAAACAGACACACACACACACACACACACACACACACACACACACACACACACACACACACACACACACACACACACACACACACACACACACAAAATCGCTTGAAATCAAATGGTAATATCTGCCCAGACAGACAACCTCACACCCAGAGAGCGTAAATGAGTCGGTCATAAAGCAGCTGCATTTGACAAATGTGCCATGCTGCTAAGAGACTTGATTCTGTACAGTGCGTCTCATTATGGCTTCCATGTCTCTCCATGAGCTCTGCTGTCTCACACTACATGTCTCTTTCTTTCTCCTGGTCCATTACATTGCCACAGGCTATCGCAGTGAGTAGACAAATCAATGGAAAATAATTAAATGAAATGCCCCCCCCCCCCCACCCCCCTTTTCTGCAGTCACAAGTTTTGCTCCAAGTGATAAGCTCCCATCTTCCACAATAAACCCCCTGCCATAGGCTCCATCTTTTACAATAAACACCTGGCCATATGCTAGCTTAATGATAGCCTGCAATTCCTATGTAACAAATCTCTCCTAGGCTGCTTTTTCTGGCAGGCAGCCACTGCACAGACAGAGACAGAGAGAGATCAGGAGCGCTCGTGTTTCACAGCAGCCTCGGTAGCCCTCCCTTTCTGAAACCCAATCGCATCAGAGATACGGCAGCGAACACACCGTGTCACTGCAGGTAAGGTGTGAACTACTATGACTGTCGCATCTCGCTTTACATTTGTGGTAAGGCAATACCTCACCAGCTTTCAATTTCTGTCAGGGGTGGGGGGTGTTAAATATGCATGACTACTGCCCTAACGCCCTTTAAACTTTAATCAAATACAAATTATTTAAAAACATACATTTTAAAACCCAGCTGTTGTAGCTCAAACACAACAGCTGGACCACTGCCACACAGACACTATAGCTCCGAGGATGCATGTTGAACAGGTGACTTTGCAGGGATTTGTGCAGCACTGACTAATGTTGAGACATTTTCTCTCACATAGTCCTCAAACTACTCTTTATTGCATCCACTGACTGGGCCATAAAGTGTATTAAAGAGTTGAGTCACAGCCACAACTCTCCGAATAACATTGATAATTAGCACATAGCAACCATTTTTAAATTGGTACAGTTGTTTAACAACTCCCTAATTCTGAAGGTATTTCCTGAAATACAATAATGTGGTCCTGTTCCTGACACAAACATTTGTTGGTTCTCATTTTGACAATTTCTTCTCCACATAAAAAAACAGGAGAAAAAAAAATGGTGGGACAATTTTTACCATTTTTGTTTTTGTGTACAATAAAGCCATACCAGAAAAAAGTACTCAAATTATGTTTTCTTTCTGTATAGAGAGAGGATTTGGGAATATCGTACGACTGTACAGATTAGAACCAATCACCATGTAATAATTTTGGAGGATATCGGGGGAGTTAACACTGCGACTCAAATGTAGATAATACATGAAGGGCACAAGCTGGAACTAATAAATCCCACCTGTGCTACAGTGTTTGATGCAAAAAGCAAGTGAGGCCTGTGGATCTTTTGCAAGCGTAACCTTAATCTGCACAGAAGGAGAGGCCACCTTCACAGTCTCTCACAGCCTGTTTTAATGGTAAAAATCTATACCTTACCTTATCTCTTGGGCCCATCAGTTTTAAGATCCACCACCAAAAGGGGAGGACAATGATAAGCTGCATGCAAGGCAGTCTTGGTTGAGCCTAATTCCCTGAGGTGACCCAATCAATTGCGAGTGAGACAACAGTCTGTCCAAGAAGCACTAAAGGCTTCCAGCAGCATGTCTGTCTGTGCCTGTCATGCTTTGACTTGGCAATGACTCACCCAAGTTCTCCCTAAAACTCTTGGCTTAATAGGCTTCCACTACTTTTTTTATAGCAAACATGACAGGAAGAGGATTCAGAGGAAATACGCATGTCTCAAAGTGAAAAATGTAGCAGATAATAAGAAACAAATGATAATGGTGGGCTTCCTGCACTCTGAAATACAAAGTATTGGCTGGAAAGGAGACAATCCCAGACTACTGAGGGCTAACAGGCATTCTAATATAAGAGATTTTAGGATTATTAGATTTAACAGGCTAAATATCTAAAATGGCTTTCTAATTTCTAGAGTTGGTATAGAAAGATTAGGTTGAAGCTGGATCAGTTGGTGGTACATCCCTATTAGGCTGGTTTCCCTTTGACCCAGTTTGAAACCTCAGACTGCTTTATGTTGCTGCAAATCTAAGCAGCTCTTGGTCTTGTTGACAAAACTTAGCCTGTCCAATGTTACGGTTAAACCTTCTTTGTGAAACATCCTCCCCTTCTCAACCCTGCAGGGCAGATGGATAGTTCTGGGGAAAGGGGTGTTGTTGGCGAGAGCAAAAGAGGGGAAGAGAGAGAATACGATGGAGACAGCAAACAGAGGAGACAAACAGAGTGTCTTTCACTTCTCCGCTCCAGTGGACAGGAGGAATAAACCAGCAAAGACCTGCCTGCTAAACACATCTCTCTCTTTGTTGTCAGGTTGCAGCCTGAATGGGAGCAAAAGTAGAGCGGCGGCAGATGGGGAGGATGGCTGATGGGAGGGAGGAGAAGGATGAATGCCTTACGGCTACTTTCAGACACTGTCAACGGCTGTTATGAGAATACCTTCATGTCTGTCCAGCCCTCATCTGCGGTTCTTAACATATATGTCGCTCATTCAGTGCACTGACAGCCTCATTTCGCTTCATCGACCATTGCCATGGTCTCAACAACTCATACCTTGGTGCTATTTTTAGTTCACTATGTTTAAGTTTTATATGCAATAAGCCGAAGGGTGAGAACTACTGAACAGTGTGAGCAGGTCCATGAAAGTAGGCACCTGAGCTTTGGATTCAAACACCTATTGCAGAGGTTGATAAATACTTCACATGTCCCACCAATCATTCTCCCTTAGTGATCCTTAAATGGTTACTCTGCAGAAGTCATTAACGTCTGCAATGAGGCGTTGAGGATAGGGTGGAGGGGTGAAATAAATTGGAAAGCCCAGCCTAATATTACATCCAATGCAGTATCTCTGAGAAGACTTGCGTGGGACTGCATAGGTAGTGAATTTTGCCAGCGATTTCCCAATGATGTTATGTTATACTGAAAGATGCTGAAGGTGCAAAAGTGCCAATGACACATCCCAGTGACTTTTACTGCTTTAAAGGTCTCACAGCTTCTTGTACCTGTCAGATAGAAACCTTTTATCTCCTCCTGGTACTCTCAAAGAACCCTGTGCCAAATGTTAATATTATTTTCCATACAACTTTTTGCGTAAAAATATCTTGCAGTGTTACTGAAATAATGAGCCTTGCTTGGGAGACAATGAAAGCAAGGGCGGAAAACAGACCAAAACAGATTCATCTCGTTAAAAACGACCTCGCAGTGACTTCTAGGCCGAAGTCTGACAAATCTAATCTTAAAGGTTGTGCTGGTGCACTACAGGAGCTTTGACTGGGGGTGTTTGTGCTTTCCACTCCTCTCCCTGTAATACAACAGACATGCTGGTGTCCTCTTGGGGGGAGATTGGAGTGGGCTGAAATGAAACACGGCCACAGACAAATGGGCAGCCTCTGGAGAGGAGGATGAAACGAATGGCGTAAGAGGCACAGGAACACACACCTGCGTCCTGACATCTGCTGACAAAGGCATGCCCTTCTACTGGGCCACTCAGGGGAGGGCGTGGATGTGTGTGTGTGTGTGTGTGTGTGTGTGTAAGAGTTCGAAAGAGCTTCTTTGTGAGTGTGTGTGTGCGTGTATATGACACTGTATCCCAGTGCATGTGAATGAGAACATGCAACGTGACCAGGGCTGATAACAACCTCTTTTCAGGGGCCAAGTAAACATGAGCAGCTCCCAAGATATTGCCTTGGCTGGCCTGCAAAGAAAGCTGGTCCATCAAACAGGCATATACATACAGTACACAGACACACACGCACGTGCAAATACAGTGAACACACAGAGCTGTGTTTATAAATGCATCATTTAAAGGAACCTGGTGCCTTTCCTAATGCAAGCACAGCTACTTAAAGCTAAAAGGAAATTAGTAGTTTGCCACAGAAGTGAAGTGTTTCATGTGTGCAGCTTGTTAAAGCCGTGAATGGGGCGTGGTGCAAATTCTCAACATTTTCTGTCTTGAACAAAAAACCCCACAGCTTCGTAGCGAACAAGTCAGGACAAGACTTGGCAAGATTCTGGGGATCAAAAAGTAAGGTTGAATAAGCATGGCGGACGGGGGCATGTAGTAAGACAACAAAAACAGAAATACTTTTTCATCCCCGATGTTGTGAAATGAACATTATACACTGTGTATATCAAACAGGCTCATCGTTAAGGAGTCACATCTGCTCTGCCAAGCTGAAAAAAAAAAAAAAGATGACACTTTTCTGTCTGTGCCGCTCTCTTGTTGACCTTGTGTGTCTAGGGGATGTGTAGCGAGCCCCGTCTGGCATTTTGCTGGCCATTTAAGTTTAAAATCCAGTCAGTTAGTCCACAGCAAGAGCTCAGACCCCACAGGGGAACTGCCGCTAACTCCTCATCCTGGCACACATGGCGCTACCCCTTTCTTTTCTTTTTTTTCCCCCCTCTCATCCCCTGCTGCTGCTGCTGCTGCTGCTGCTGCCGTTTCTCCTGCTAACCCTGCTTTCTCCCCTTGTCTCTTTATTCCACCACCAAAACCTGCAATAAAAGGACAGTGATGCTGTTCCAGACATAGAAGCCAAGAAATGCCTAGTCAGAGTAACAAGCTGAAAGCATGTGAGGATCTATAAAGGAAGTAAAGAGTAGTGAAAGACAGAGACTGCAAAGTGTATAAAGTTGAATTCAAAATAGGCCCTGCCTCTTTCTTCACAACACATGCAGTTCAAACAGTGCAAAGTCACAGTGTGTATAGCTGACAGCAGTCTTGAGAAAGAGGAAATCAATGACTGAGGAAACTGGAACTAGGACTGCTGGGCACATGTGCCTCTATCATTGTGTAAACTAATTATGAGGACATTTTAGCCAGTCCTCACAACTTCAAAGAGGAACTTGAGGGCCAAGGTTTAGTTTTAAGACAAGGGTTTAAATTAGGGTAAAGGCTGTGGAAAAGGGTTACGAAATGCCTTACGTCAATGAGCATCCTCACAACTAAAGAAAACCTATGTGTGTGTAGAAGTCAGAGGCAATAAGAAAGTCAGAGGTCACAAAACAAATGGTTGTGCGCAACACAAAACCAAAACCCAGAGGTCAGATTTTGACTGTATACCCCATGTATACTGGGGTTGTGAGGCACAAAGGACAGAGTGTGCCTATGATTCAGTGAGCTCTATTGTGCAGTGAGAAAATGGTTAGCTTGGACTTTGAATTCTGCAGGCCTCTGCTTGGGAGAGAGATAGAGAATGAGACCAGGATGAGAAATGAGAGCACAGGACAGTGCAGCTCTGGGTTGCTAGTACACACTCCACCAGTAACTGATCACTGAAGCCTTCTGCCAACCTGAACCTGAGCCACTGAGCACACATTCACCCCATAAAACACCTCGGCTGGAAGATGTGGAATGTATTAAGTCATAGGCAATGGTGTTGACTCATTCTAGGTGGTATTGCCGCCCACACGGCTGAGGAGGAACCCAAGTGAAACTTGGCCTCAGACTTGGGCTGTGGATTTGAGGCCTATATCAAAGCTTGCGTACTTCAGTGCAGGTGGCAATAATCTCAGGGGCAGCAGGGTGGCGTATTGAGTATGGAGACTGCTGCCACTGACCCTGCACTTTAACATCTTTGTAGAACAGGGAAAATAGAGAGGTTTGCACCCGCAGGGAACAATAAAGTATCTCACATTCCTAGTAAGGCCCACAACCAGTTGGCCTAACATTACCAGTTTAATGAAATTAAGTCATTTTAGCTACTGCAAAGATGCAAGTGCCAACGACCGGAAGATGCTACAGCATATCCCTGACCGGTCATATTTTCTCTGACGGGAACTAGGTGCCTGATGCTTTGATGCAGTGGACAATTTTATTACTGTGGCTGAGCTGATGTGGTAAAAAGCATATTCTTGCTCTAACATTAGGCTGTAGGCTCTCCAGGGGATGAGGCATAGTAAAGAGCCATCGTTACTGATCCATATTAGCCACCTTAACTGGCCCAAGGAGAATTGCGAATGGGGTTAGACTCTCCTGTGGTGCAGAACTACTTCTTCAGAGGCTGGGCATAATGTAGGTTGGGTGCAGGCTGTAACAGTAGGAAGCTGGGGTGAGGGGGAGAAATCTAAAAAAGGAGGCAGTGGGTGGGATCCAAACGGGGGAGTGTGTGTAAGGGGGTGTGGGGGGGGGTCGGCCACAGGCATTTACCTAACCAAACACAGCTGTCATGTGTGTGTGTGTGTATTTGGATAGAAAGAGAAAGAGAGAAAGGATTATGGTACCACAAGCAGTCTGGCTCATTCAAATGAGGGAAAACACCACAAGGCTCTGGCTTGTACAGCACACACTCACACAAACCCTCAGCTCCTCTCCCTCTCCTCCTCCTTCTTCTTCTTCCCTTTCCACGAGGGCCTCCATCCAGTGAGGGCAGCCAAAAGAGAAGAGTCGGGCCCAGATAACTCCTCGTCTTATCCTAACAGGATTCAGTCTGTACACAAAGGCCTATAAGAATAATGAAAGGGGGTTTGGGAGCACTTGAAGCGGGGTTAAGCGCCGTACACAACCTTGTCTCTTATGTACTAAGAGCGTCACAATCCCCCAGACCCAAAAACAAAGGTACTAATCACAGACTAGCAACTCCAATATTATTTACCAGTGGACCTCAGCCATCGAGCTGGCCTTAGAGACTGAAGGCTGTCACTTAGGTCTGGATAGCATGCAATGTCTGTGATTACATGAAAAGGGGAAAAAAAAATCTAAAAACAAAACAAGCTTTGATCCCCTTTGTAAAGAGGCTTGACCCAGAAAGCCAGACCATAAGATTACCAAATTTGTCCCTGTACAAACAAAATAAAGGCACAAAATCTGTGCTTATTGTAGGAATTTTGTCACCGCTCAATCTCAACTTGAAACAGCATAACGTCCTACTTGTTTTTATATTATGTGAACACTGACAAACTATCACGTTTCACCACACTACTACAAATTAGCTGTGCAGTCTCTAATATGGATAGAATAATGAAACAATTAATGTTCATGAAGATAAGCAGGGTTGTTTTATTTAAACACATTGTGTCCCTGTTTTCTTGTTATTCTATTAAAAGGTTTAAGACTATTGTTTACTTTCATGAATGCTATTTTTTTCAGCTATGCATATTTTACCGGGTTCCTAGGTGGTGAAAGTGTATGACCTGAGACTGACCTGAGTAGGTTGTGAAACCACCTCTGCCTCAATTAATGCTAGGAAAAACCCTGAATTCAGTTTATTTTGCCTTTACTTCTCGGAGGCCCATAATAGATTATGCAGAACCCTAATAAATTAACAGCATACCAAAGAGGCACCCTCCCATTTTCAAAAATTCAAACAAGCAGCGTTTGCTCAAATTGCTGTGAAGGTTTACTTTCACGTTAGCGTTAAAATACTTCTGTCAAAAATGTTAGGAGGAAAAGGAGATAAGGTCATCCTTCTAATCTCTCTCCTCTGCCTGTTCTCTGATTTAGCATCGGTGTCAGATGTCTGTGTTCTGGATAAAACAGACGGTGTTGTGTGAGAGGCTCATGCCTCCATGTCAGGTGAGGCTGGGGTGTTGAATTAGGATCTGTGGAAGGCAGGGAGAGACTGTAATAGAAAGAGGGAGAGGGGTGTCTGGGAGAGCACAGATTTGAGTCTGGAGGAGATGAGAGTACCACTGACTGATTTAACCCCACAGGCCTGTCACATCCTATTCTCGGCTTCACTGAGCAAGACAGGGCTGAGGACCAAAAAGGGTGCGAGTGCAGTCACATGCTCCTGGCGAACTCACGAAGCTTAATGATTTGGAAGGGAGGACTAGGCTAAATCGAACTAATTTAAGGTTGGGCCAGATGTACTCCATCAAACACAACCATCACCTGATGAATCAGTGAGTCATCTAGCCGGAGGAGATGAGCCAAGGATAGCAAATAAGATTACAGCCAGGGAAATGAGAAGAATAAATTACTCACTTTTCATGCAAAGCAAGTTATTGTCCAATAAGAGGTAAAATTAAACAGCATCATGTAATTTCTCCAGCTGGTGAAGAGACAACCCCTTGACACAAGTAGATTTATCACAGTAACAGAGAGCCCTTTACAGACCAAACTTATCTACGAAGCTTAACAACAGCAGCACTGGTTAATGGGGAACAAGAGAAAACAGATGAAGTTGCATAAGGTGCTTCTCGCTGCACAAGGATTTTCTTGTTTGCCTGTCATCATTTTGTCTTCCAAAAATATTTATTCTTCAAAGCCAAATTGTCCTCCACGTGACAGAGGAGTGGGGGTGGTGTGTGTGTGTGTGTGTGCGTATGCATGCGCTTGCGCTTGTGTACCGCAGAGCACACACAGAAAACGCATTGTTGGCCAGACTCAAAACAACACAGCAGATTGTTTCCTACTGACAAAGGAGGTCTGGTTTCTCATAGTGAAACAGGGCCGATTTACTGCCTGTGGCTTCAAAAGACTGGAAACAGAAGCCATTCTAAGAGAAAGTGCAGCTCACTGAGCTGACAGCAGAAATGTTCTTCCCATTATTCAACTGCATAAAGCCAAAGAAGACAGAAATGAATCAAAACAAATATTTAAAAAATAAAAAAATAAAAAAAATACACACACGCTGTTGACCAGTAGGAAATAATTTACACTAAAAAGCAAATATAATATCGCAAACTTAAAATATATACTGAGTGATACCAGCCTCAGAAAATGAAGTATTACTCTGATGAGGAGGCTGGGTGATTAAAAGTCTAACCAAGTATGAAGTTTTATTACACACATTCCTTTTGTTAAAACCAGTCCTTACGTAGTACCACTAACCTCTGGCAAAAAATGGAGACCAAGGTGTTGTAGTACAGCATGTCTCCTGTTCAGTCTCTATAGATGCCATTAATTCTTTATGGTCTACTGCTGCCCAACCTTGTGTATAGGGTCTCTCAGTCTCTCAGCAAATTTTCTCCTCATCTTTTGAGTTCAGTGGTGCTGACGAACAGTCAAAGCACTCAGGATCTGCGATTCTCTGAGATGTCTGGTGCATTTCTTTGTTTATTATCCGTCCGCACAACCATTTGTTATCCCTGCCATGGTGCATACGCAGACCTACAGTTATTTCTTATACCCACGGGTCACAAGTTCAGGATGAGATTAATGATTCATGAGTCCCTGTAAACATGCAAAGGCTACGTGGACCAGGGAGTGAAGAGCATGAAGAGCACGGTGGACAATGTGTGTGTGTGATGTGTTGGTGTGCCATTTGTGCAAGATAAGCGTGGTGGGTGATTCACCGAGCCTCTGAACTGGGGCATAATGGCATTAAAAACACTGATGGAATTAGAGTTTGTGAAGCGTACACAAGCGGGAAAGGGGAAAAAAAAAAAAAAAAGAAAAGGATGACACAGACATTAGGTGTAATGAGGGAAAAAAAGAGAAGAAAGGAAGGAGGGGAAGGGAAAGTAGCCAAACAGACTAATCAGATTTTATAGATTGACCGGACTAAAAAGCTGATCTCGGCTATTGTCCTCTGAAATGCCTCGAGGTGTCCAGCCCTGTGTTTGTGTGTGTGCATGTGTGTGGGAGGGGGTGTTTGCGGGGTGGGTTATCGTATGTCTATGTGGGTCATGACCATTGTTGTTGTCCCCTCATGAGACACAGTCAATGGCAGATTGAAATTGAAATTGATTGGCTGCTTGTAAAAGCAGTGAGAGAAAACGAAGAGGGTAGTGCTTATGTGATATAGTGTATGGATGCTTTGACAAACTGGATGACAGAAAAGAACTAGTTCGTGATTTTACTCCTAATCTGATGTCAAATCAAGATAGTCAAGTCTAAAAATTTAATTTATACTACACATGTAAAATAAAACCATAGGAAGCTTTGACTAAATCTTATTTTTATGCTGTAGTGATCAAGAAAGGAAGTTTTGTAAAATCAGAGGATCTAGTCACGTTTCTCTCTCACACACGACAAGAATCCAGTGGACACAGATGTATATTCAAATTAAAAAACAACTTGGATGATTAACAGATGCATCTTTAAATAATTCAAAACTGCCCTACATATTGTGTTAAATATGCAGTAATGCTGCCAGCCAGAGTCTCTCATCTTTTGGGCGGCCACAGGTCTTAAACCCTTTATTCTAAGCAGACACTACGCGCCTGCTAGTCTCGGTGCAGCCTCGAGTTTAGAGAGGGTGTAATGGCTTGTCTGAGATCTATGGAAGAGGAAGGAAAATGAGGATTCCACACCCTGTAATTTCCTGGGGGCTTTGTGGGCCAACACCCTGGCTTGCTTTGTACTGATGTTCTTACGCTTGTGTAGCAAAGTTAATCCAGAAACCGTGCCTTATCAATTACTCTGAAAACACCTGGTGCCACAGAGCAGCAGACAGACACCTCTTTATCAAGAGACAGCGATTCTCTTTCAGACTATAATAGATAAACATCAGTATAAAATATAGAATTAAAAATAAAGCCTCAAATATTATAACGCTGATCTAAATGACTTCACTTAAGAAAGTTAAAGAAGCAGTACCTGTAGCACGAGTGGTTCTGGATTAAATGCCAAGGTCATGAGCAGCTGCATTCTCTCTGTGTCCTTAAGGTTCTTGAGCAGGAAGCTGCCTGAGTCTTTGGTCTCAGCATACCTGCGGACCACACGGTCCAGCAGCCTCTGAGAGGGGCAGTGCACCAGGTCGGACCAGCCCTCCACTACTTCTGGAGTGAGCAGGCGTACATCGCCATTGATTCTAGCAAATTCAGTCTTGTACATTGCCTGAATGAGGTCACAACGTGGCCTTCCTGTGGCCCTCTTGCAGATTTTCTGGTCTATTTCGGCCAACTCCTGGTTGGAGCCAAGCCGTTTGAGTACCACACGGCGGGTGCCTTCCCTGGGCTCACCGTACTGGGCAAAGTAAACATTCTTGACATTGAAGACATCTAGGAAACGCAGGCGACCCCAGGTCTCAAAGGATACCTGGCCATTCATGAACTTGCGGCACCAGCTGGTTCCAAAGCAGGCGGGACACTTGTTCAGGTTGATGAAGCGTCTGTCTGTAAGCTCATTCTTCTGGAAGGAGGCGAACAGGTTGTGGGTGTTCATCAGCAAGATGACAAACAATCCCACCACCAACAGGAGCTTCAGACAGCGGTACAGGCGGCCAAGTTTGAGTGGCAGGAAGCGCAGCATGATGGGGACGGGGTCGGGGTGGGGAGGGTCTTGAGGGATTGGGAAGAGGGGAGGTATTGAGATGATCGTCAAGGAGTTATCCTCAATGCCTCTCAGTCATGGCGTACCAGCGTAGCGTCTAAACCGGCAGGCATGAGCAAGGTTGGCACAGCTGCCCCAAGCCATTTTCTGGCAGAGGCCAGTGAGTCATGTTCTCCTTTCTTGGTGTTTGTGTGCAACCTTGAGCCAGCAGGCCTGAAATCAAGCAAAGAAAGAGAGAGGGGAATTCATTACATCACAGCAAATTAAAAAAGCAGAATTTCATAACACAAAAAATTGCCCTTTTGGTCAAGGATAACATGTAAAAAGGTTTATTTATTTTTTCCTTCTGCTAGGCCTGTAACTTGAACACCTAAACCCTAGCACACAATACCTGCAATAAAACAAAGAAGCACTTTCGTGGCATATGAAATTGTCTCACAAATTTGTGTAGCTTGGGTCATTTGAGAGATTTCATTACTTTTTGAGCAGAAATGAGATGGCCCACAGCCAATGCAATACATTTCCCTGTGTCGGTTTGAGTTCTCTTAGGGATGCCTCACCACAAAAAAAGAAAATCAAAAAATAAAAATAGGGGAAAAGGGAAAATAAAGTGTCAGTTATCAAATTAAGAGGAAATGTACAACATCCTCTTCTAGTATAAATAAAATGTGCTGCACTCTCTAGATGATTCCTCAGAGGACCTTCCTCTGCAGCTACAAAAGTATCCATCACTTTCCATGCGATGCACAGTAAAATAACACCGTCTGCATACCTTAACAGATACACTAAGCTGTTACACCCCCCACCCCCACCCCCTCCCTTCAACTGGAGGAATCATACTTTGCTTTGTGAGGAGAGCCACACTGTGAGTAGTTTAACCTTTGATCAGAGTTTCTCTGCTTCATTTTAATCATGCTTTGAAGTTGTTTCTTTGAAAATGGCTGTTGTCACTAAAATAATGTTTGCGGTTAGGTGGAGTAACAATGAATACTTTTATTAGGCATATCAGTGTCAGGAAAGGGAAAGGTAGGAACTAGGACGGGAATATGAGACAACAATATGGGTACAGTGAGAATAAATCCTCAGAAGCCCCTAACAGTCTGCCTATGATGAAACCATGTTAGACCCCCAATCAGCTTTTTAGCAATGAGTCTTGTAAGTCTTATAAGGAGCTTTAAGAACGACAATGGCTCAGTCCATGCAAATTAGCTATCCTCAATTAGAACTCATTAGGACATGCTTATTAGGACAGCTGACTTGAGAGGGCATGGCTAACGAGCAGGCACACTACTGTGATTAGCGTGCGTGTCAATGGGTTTCTTACATTTTGCTTTTAGATCGAAGAGGCTGAGATCTGGAAAGACATGGGGCTGGAGGTAGGCAAGAGAGCAGCAGTCGCGAGAGATGTGGAGCGGTGGAGTGTCAGTTAAGAAGCTGGATAAACTAGTTCTTACCTCACACCTTTGTCTGAAAATATCTCGAGCACATCAGGCCAATATAACTAATGTAAAAATAGACCTTTTTTTTTTTTTTTTTTTTTTTTTAAAGGAAACTATAGATGGTTGTGCTACATATTTAATAACGAAAAGAAAAACATGATTCATGCAGTTGTCTATTATTACCACAAATCAAAAACTGACATAATGTGAGTCAAAGGTGAGCATATCATTTTCTTCGCTTCATGGTAAAATGGGAGCAATGGGAATGATAGGCTTTGTTTACATCCTTTTATTATAAGCAATCGTTAAGCAACAGTAAATACTAATAGGTAAAGTAATGTGTAACCAATTTTCAAGTAATTGGATGGCATTTATTTCATTCTAATGATATATTATGTATTATAAGAACGAAGTGCAATGATAGTTTAGATTTTACACATTAAATATTGGACAGTTTCTATATATTTCTTAAAAATCACATCAACCTGAGCTATCTGAGAAGCAAAACAATTCCAAAAAGTTAATTCTTTATGCACTTAGACAGAAACAGGATTTCCTCAAGCAAGCTGAACAAGAAAAATGTAGGTCCATTTGCCTGACTTTGACAGAATGTCTTCAGTGTGACAAATAAACCCATTCAGATGAGTTTTTTTTTTTTTTAAGCTAACTACAGCTTAACAGTACCCAGAAGAAATAGTTTATATTCTGCAAGATATTGAGTGGAAATTGGAAAAGGAAGATATACTATGTGCACCTTTGTGTGAAGCACCACACAAAAAGAGTAACTCCAAAAGGAGTCAGAAGATGTGCGCCTCATGCTTGGTACAACAGGAAGAGAGAGGAGGCCGATTGCTTAAGGGGAAAACTGAATACCCTATTGCTATAAGATCTCAATTCAAGTAGCATTTGGAATCAGACACAGAGGTGGTGGCAAGAACTTCAGAGTAAAGATATGATTTAACTAGGATTAACAAAAGCTCAAGGGGCACATAACATTGCCTCAGCCAGGCCAGAGGAGATGTTCACTTCTACTACATCCCTAAAAAAAAGTAAACGGAGAGGCAGGGGAAGTCGGAAGCAACCTGAAAAAGTCCTGGGCACTGCAGGGTACTGAGATGCATGAGCCAGAGGTTACAAGAAGAGGACACAGCTTCTACTTCTTCTTCTCCTAAGGATAACATTAGTCCTCAATTACCTATGGAGCACTACCTGGATTATGTCCGTGGTTGAACTAATTGCTGGTGTGAAAAGATAAGTTACACATAGCATTTCCTTTCTGTTAATAAGACAACTGAGGTGTCGCTTAAAATATGAAATGTACAAATCTGCCACCAATGGCTTTAACCCTTGGTTTTATAGGTTGTATAAAAGATTTGCTACTTATATGTCACTAGATTAGATGTATTATATTTGCTTCGCTGCTGGTGCTACACACAGTAATGTGTGAATGAGACCCAAACATTTAGCTTCATTGGACGGATGGCATGGTAATTTAAGACAGTGATATTTTTCCCTGGTAATTATCCCACTAGACTACTTCTTGAGAATTCTACACCTGCAAAACCATTTATTTAACTGTCTCGCTGTCTATTGCCGCATGCCACCCATTTGCTGAGAGTTATTTAACTCTGCACTTTAACAAGTGCAGAGAGGAAGGCAGACTGTATCTTTATGGCAAGGTTGCCTACTCGGATTTTTGACAAGGGTAAGGTGCACTTTAGGCTCTAAATTGAAGCCAGATGCATTTTTTTTCAAACACAGATGTTATACACCGGAATAGAAAAGCAGTGAAATTTAAAGCAGTGTTTTCTTTTGGACAAACCTCACTGTAACCACAAAAACTATAAATTAGGCCCCCTACTCCATTCCTCCCCCACAGTGCCTCAGCTCCTTGTGCACTTTGCGAAAAAACAGGGATGGGAATCCTGTTTAGAATAAGCACCAAATTACCTCTCATCACACACAGCCGCTGCCAAAAGTGGGGTAAAAGTTTTTCAGCGTACTCAGTCGACAAAAGTACGGTGGTGAGCGCTTCGGAAGAGAGGCAAAGAAAAGAGGGCAAATCAAAGGATGCCTGACTTCTCATGCATGGGAGATGAGTCTTGCATTCAAAATGTTCCAAGTTTGGCAGATGTTAAGAGTCGCAAAATGGCTCATTACTGGGACAGAAAAGGCGCGGGATAAAGCAAGAGGCCCTGTGTTAGCTTAAAACAGAATGACAAAAGGTCAAAACAGATGAAGATGACATCGTAATATCCTAATATTTCAACTTTTATTAAACTTAAATTTTTCACTGAATAACCGAGATAAGAGAGAGGGCTTTGAAAAGGAAATTTGCTTCTGGAATAATCTTTTCCACAGCTCATTGTGTAACACTGGTTTCAGATAATAGTGTACGAGGAAAAAGGCTACTTTCGGGCTAACCCATTTCCTTCACTGCACCTGAGGCTAAACTTCATTATGATATAATGAAGTCAAGCCACACATGAACATATCTGATTAAATTCACTAGAGATGCAAAGGCAGTGCTAAAAGAAGTGGTGAAAACGACTGGAGTCGTGAATAGAGTGGCAGCGTAAGAAAAAAAAAAAAAAAAGGAGAACGAAGAGCACAATCTAACCAAATGTAGAGCTAATGGACAACAAGATGAGAGAAATTTGAGTGTTCTTGTGATGGAAATGAACGGAAGGAGAAGAACACTTGAATACAGAGGAGCAGTTCTCCATCTCTGAATGGACAAACACACACATGAACGCGTCTACCCCTGGAGACCGCCGGAATTACCACGAAGCCCTACTCAAAGCTCGGAATAAGTCTCCTCTGACTCAGCCCCTCCCCTCCATTGCAATGTGCGGCTCTAGCTGGAGAGAGGAACTACTGTTGCCAAGGTTATCGACTGAGGGAGTCAATAATGTTTGATCACAAAAACATTCAGCCACAGCCGGATTTCCTCAGCACAGCAAACATGTAGACAGTGATGGATAGATACAAATGACAGTAACATTCGCACGCCTAATGGAAAATTGAGTCCTCACAATATAGGCAGCAATTAGCGGCATCCCCACATGAACATTAGTCCATTCATCTCTGGCTCAAACCGAATGATAGAGCTTTTAATGAGAATATCAATGGTGTCTGCTTTGCACCGAACCGCCGCAGCTGTTTGGAAGCACAAACTTGAACTGGGAAGACTTGCTCTGGTTCCTTTAACCGATAATTTGATTATTGTTGTTTGTTTTTTTACTCAAACAGCTGCACATTTCCCCGGAGTCAGCAACACCCTGCTTCTGCCGTTTAAAGAGTTGTCATACATTTAAGTCTTAGGTTAATGTTATTGGCAAAACAAACGTGTCACTGAAACAAAGCTATATTTGAACTGATTAAAACAAGATGCCAAAACAAGATTCAGTATGAACAAATGGGAAACATGTTTGGAGTGAGGGGGGACGTAATCGATTACCTGACTGACATTACTTATTCTATTTAGGATGATTCCTAACGTTGCTCCACATGTTGTGGAAGTTACTTTACCCAAGTATGATATAGTGAGTTTGGAGGTCAAAAGCAAAAATATACTGCTCCTATGGGAGCTTTTAGGCCACAATTACAAGACATTTCCCTGCTGAGCACTGAGAAACATTCAAATCAACCACCAGCAGAACATCTTAAGTGTACTGGTCTATTTTCATTGTTCCCTTGTCGACTAACCTTGCAGAAAGGCTCCACAATTAGTCTCTTGTTATGGTAAAATTAATTCTAACATGCTCCTTCTATTCATTAGACTAAAAAAAAAAAAAACTTTTTATGAGCGTTATCTGAACCAAACCAGCAGGACTGTTGTGGTAATCTATTTTCCCCCTTTAACAAATCAAGGGCAGGCGTTTTTCAAAAAGCATTAACTCCTTATTATGCCACAATAATCTCGTGGCCAAGTCAATTTTGCTATTATTGTAAAATACACTTCCATTTTCAATGCCTGAGCCGCTCTGTGTGATGGCCAAATAGCTCAACCTGATGTTTACTCATGCCAACAAGGCAGGCAAATATATAGCAAATCAATCTAAATCCAGTTGGCCAGGTGGAAACCTGTGGCGGCTTGTTCTAAAACTGCACTGCCAAATAAATAGAAGCAATGCAAAATAAAAATAAAAAATTTAAAATGGGAAGAAAAGAAATACTTTTAATGCAACACATGAAAATCTAGTAATGCCTAAAGCATATCCACGCCTTCTTAACACGTTTTTCCAACTATAAGTTATATAAGAATTAAAAGGATCTAAATCATATTCGCAAAGGTTAAAGGACACAGTGCCCAGCTGTGCAGCACAGCATGAATGATGACACTTGACTGCAGTTGTTGTTGTTGTTTGTGCATCAAATTGTTGTGCAGTCGACAGTGACTTGTGTTTTTGTGCCTCCTCATAAATAACACCAAATAGCCTCTAATGAAGGAAACAACTACCGCAAAGATAAGGCGACGCGACATCAGTGCTGACTGTCGAGATGCGGACGATATGCGAGTTTTAACAAAAAAGCATCCCGGGCTCTAATAGAGGTAATAAGAAACTTCCTGTTGCCCTCCGGCGGATGCGGGCACCTGATAAGAGAGTTTGTTACTTAAAAAACAAACCACGGTCGCCTCTGTGTTTCCTCTTATCATTTGTGAGGTAGCAACAGTAGCGCTCAAAGTGTCGAACAGCCTCGTTTATCAATGCACGGAAACAAAAAAAGGAAAGAAGAAGCTGAGATGTATCTGCTCACAACGCTTCCGTCTCAACAACAACAACAACAACAACAACAACAACAACAACAACAACAACAACAACAACAACAACAACAATGTGCCAGCTCCTGTTAGAGCAGCTCGCACCGCAAAGACGAGGAGCAAGTGAGAGACGAACCTGTGCGACTTTTCTCCCTCTCTCCGGGTCTGCAGGAGTGAAAATTGCTCAGCGATCAGTTGATCTCATTCTTCAAAGTTGCGGCTCCTCGGCGATGAGGGCGACAGACACTTTAAATCACGGCCGACTGTCTCTGGACCAAACGAGCAGCTTCTTCACAAGCTCGACGAGGATCTCTGTCGAGCAAACTCACACGGGCTCCCCATGTCTAGCTCCTAGGTATGTAGCCAGCTAGCCTGCTAGCTGCAGAAATAAACAGTTGGGATGTCTAGTCTTAACTCTTCAGATACCGGATCTTTCCGACTCGGAGACACGGTCCTCCTCACAAAGGAAACCGGCGGCGGCGCTCGGCGTGCACATTCGCTGTCTGTCCGCGTCTCATGAGTCCCTTTGTGGCCACGGAGTCGCCTGTTTCCCCCTCTGTGAGACAGCAGCTCACTCCTCTTCAACACCACAATGGGTTCTGTTTCCACTCTTTTCAGCACCAGCCTCTTGCGCCTTCGCGACAGCCGCTGTCTGTTTACGGCCGCGGTTGCTAAGCGATTGTTCTAATATTGTCTCGTCTGAAACGCCGCCCCCCCCCCCCACCAGTAGAAGTTAGCCACATTTCTATTTTTCCCAGTCCTTCCATTAGAAACATAATAATATAGCAACATAATCTATGATCTCATATCAGCACCAGTGCACCCTTTAGGCTAGTAAACTAAATAATCTGCAGGACATGTGTCCGCTGAAAGATGTGGGTAACACGCACAGAATTCATTTCCAAAATGCCAATAAAGTGCTTTTTCTGTAAGGATGAAGAAGAATAGTTGTGGAAGCAGACAACACAATCAATAGAAAGCTCTATCTGCCTCTATTTCTACAGCATCGACTGGATGTGTAGCGAGCGGGTCTTAGGAGAGCACCCAAGGAGGCCAGGCTTTTTAAAGGGTTCTCCATTTCATAATATAGGTCTTAGTTTGGAGTGGAAGATCAGCATAAGGCATTACACCCCCAGACGACTATCTGATTAATAATAAATTGCCAATGAAAGGCCATGGCCGATTTACTTAGAGTTACAGACGGGGTGAGTGTTAATTCAGTGTCCAGCTTCTTCCCGTGGACCAGCTGGAGCTGTGCGTGCATTAGTTTGCATCAATCGCCATCTGCTGGAAAGTGAGAGGCTGACACCCGGTGTTTGGTGCATTCCAGTGCTTTCGGAAGTGCTGCAATTATTTGGAAGCAGAGCAGAGAGATAAGGACACGAGCAGTCTCAGTTTTCATACTCACTTGAGCTTAAATGCTCAGTTTAAACGAATATTCACCAATCAGTTACGTTTTCCAAAGAAAAAAAAACAAAAAAACACAATCTCACAAATTAGTTTACTAAAAAGTGTTATTCACGTCGAGTGTGACAACGAAACTGAAAATTCCGTGCAGGCGCAAACGCAGCGCAGCACCGGTTTTTGAGCGCTGCTGATGCGGATGTTGCTGCTGCAGCACTCACACAGAAGTTTGTTTCCGAAAAGTTGACCTAGGTTTTGAAGATGTCGGGCACGGGGAACACAAGACAAGACAATGGGGTGCTCTTAGTGCTTCTTGCTGCCATTGGCTTGGCGCTTGTAACCATCCTGAGTGTGTGGAAGCTGAAACAGTTCAAATATAAACTTATACATGAGACTGGAGGAGCAATGTTTTATGGTAAGCATCTATTTAACATGGCTTATAGAGTACGGAAGCCGTTATTCAATGACACTTCCTGAAGTACAGAAATGTGGACTGTGTGATGAATCTTAACTCAGCTCTTGAATGGAGGCTACCTTTACATCAGAAACAGTGCACTTAAAGATAAGCATCTGTTATATGTCTGTATTATTTTTTCCTGCACCTAAGACATCAGGAGATAGTCATAGTATTCATAATATCAGCTTCTCTGTCTCTCTGTTTGTTTATTTATTTATCATTATTATTCTTATTTTGACTTGCAGGTATGCTCCTGGGATTAGCTGTTAAATACTTGACTACCCTGAACCACGGAGAGCCAGATGTGGATCATGTGTGCAGATGTGGGGGTATGAACAGCACTCCTCACATCCTGACCATCAATGCCACGCCACATGTGCACTGTTACAGGCGTGTTGGGAAAGTAAACCAAGCATGCCCCCTGCTCTCAGCCCCGCACATGGTAAATATGGCACTTTGAGTTGACCTTTGGTTCAAATGCACATAACTGAGGTGAATCTTTCGTTTGGATAAGCATTGCAGGTTGTGACACAGCAAAGGCACTGTAGTGAAAAGTGAAACAGCTTCAAATATAGCTTCATTTTCAATACTGGAAAAGGATTTTAAAAACAAACTGCTTGATACAGGATGCTTTCTGTTCCTTTGATGTAATCTTCTATCATTTGAAATGTTTTTTCCTTCATTGCCTTCCCTTTGACCACATCTATATTTTGTGTTTTGGCTCCTCTAATGGTTTTTAGTTATTGGTTTTTCTCTAAATTATTTGCATGGTCTGTTCATTACAAGGGAAGCAAGAGAGTGGTGGTACACGGAAACAAAACAGGACAATAGAGCAATTTAACCTATAATAAGGTTTTTATTAAGAAACAGGTAGACTGGGGAGGCTACGTTTTCAGGTGAAGCCAAAGGGAAATTAGAAGGCAACTAAACACAGAAACAAATAAACAGACTATATACTGTACCTCGACTACTAGAGTGGATAAAACAACATGAACGGTCTGATCATTGAGCAAAAATTCTTGCCAACAATGGTGAAACAGAAACTGTGTGAGTACAATTATAAAACCCAATTGATTTTCTTTTTTATTTGCGTTCCTCTCAAGACATTTTCCTAGTTGTGTGTTTAAATGTTTCAATTATTTTTTGTTTCAAGTCTTTTTTTGTTTGTTTGTTTTGGTTCATTTCTGTATGTTTCATTTGAACTCTTACATGCAAGAATTGTATTTATCAGAATATCATTTTTAATACAACATTTGTATTAGAAGTGCAACAGAAGTAATGCTGTAACTACAGCTCGGCCTTAAACCACAGTGCTTCCAGCTGCAGTATTCACAGCTATTTTTTGCTAGAAAGGAATTAGTCTGTGACTTTAATATCACTGCTAAGTAGAAGAATCCAAGCTCTGAGATGGGCCTCTGGTTGTCATTAGTATTATTACTATTTTCTGGCTCCTTTTCAAATTTAAGCCATGGAATCGGAGAGATTTGTCATATCAAATAAACTAACCAATGAGCCAGGGATATAACCATATGATGGCCAACAAGCATGAGAGGATATCGGATGAGCATATTTAAAATGTATTTCTTAATCCTAGAGTAATATTTCAACCCGAGAGAAAGGGGGTAAGTGAACCATGAACCTTGCAAATCATCCAGGCCAAGTGTAACTCTTCTCTAATGGCCTGGACTCTTTGGTCCCTTTGAATGCCAGGGTCTCATTAGCAAAGCAGCTGAGGTTACTACAAAGACCATTACATCGGTCAGACTGTTCTGTGCAGCCTTCACGCCATTAAGTCTGATACATATGGGGACCTAGCAGGGAGAGATAAGGATTTCATTGCATTACTGAGTCCATTATGTGCCACTAGGGAATAAGGCATTAAAGTTTGTGGTCTGATTAAATTTAGTGTTGCTCAGCTGAAGAGGCAATTAGTGTATACAACACACCTCCATCCTTGACTCTGTGTTGCAGGTGGCCCTTCGAGTAAAACCACCAGCATATGCATAATTTATTGATTACAGTGTCTGTATTAGTCTCTCTTATGCTGTTTTACATTTGTCTTGCACAGGCAGCACAGATGAAAAAGTATATATTGTGCTCTGTGGGTAATTGCAGCTGCAGAAAAGTAATTTATATTGAGTCGGGTGATAGTAGCAGAAAGATAGGAGCAATTTGTAGCTCTAGCAACCATTTCAAGTGTAAATTACTGAGAAAGCACAGTAGCTCTCCAAACTCTGTGGGGGGGGGAGTGGAGGGGTCTCCAGCCTCAGAAATGAAAATTAAAAACAATATTGCACATGTCCACACGTAATTCAATACGTCCTGGAACATTTGCAGAGGTAGGTGTGTTTACCTTCAACCAAACATTCATGCTTTCCATGCTGCTTCAACCTTTTTTTTTTATAAAAGCTAAATCTAGACCATCCTCAGAGGTCTGTGACCACAGCACTAGCAAGCATCAGCACCACTTTGTGCCTTTGGATTGAAAATTGAATTGAATTGCAATACATTTTTATTGCAGTGTTATCAGACTTTGTGGGATGTAACGAAGCATTATTTTGATCTGAATGAAGCATCGCTGGCGTTTGATCCTCAGAATGTAGCTGCAACACACTTAAAAAGGATTCAAGGATGAAGGACATGAAAGGCTACCTTTCTGAGCGGCGTGCATTGCATCATGTTGACGGGGATGAGGAACAGAGAATGCGCACGATATGTGCAAAAGCGCCTTGCAATCTTCTTACTATTTGTGGAAATAATGTAGTGTAGGTCGTTGTTATTAGGAGCTTTGGTTTTGTTTGATGTTAATCTGCTATGTGAACATGTGTGGCTAAACCAGTGGTAGTAGCTTATTCCCATTCTAATGAACGCTGGGAGCCTCCAGGGTAAAGACTGACACAACCAGTTAGACATCTCACTTTGTATTATGCTTTCCTTTAATCAGCTGTGGAAGTCTGACTCAGGGCACTTTGACAGAATGCTAATGCAGAACGCAGCATTTATATTATAGGCATAAGGCGATATAATGCACCATATGGATTAAAATTTGTATCCCATAACTTAGTGTTTGAACGCTCGTTAACATGTTAATATTCGTGTTGTGTTTTGTTTGTTTTGCTATAAAGTGATGGTTGTAATTTCTGCACATTGGTAAATGTTATTTGGCTGCTATTGAAAAAGATTGTCACATTTTCCTAATAACATGTGGTAGTTTCTTTATAGAAATAGTGGAAAGATAATAGCTCTATGGTACCGGGGGAATAATGTGACACCGGAAATCAAAGGGAAAATGAATTGGTGCCCTAACAGAGCTGCCGACGTGAAGGATCTATGTGTAACATCTGTCAGTCAGTCAGTCACATTCAGTAAACGGAGCCCTCTCGTTCCCTGAGGAGGCTTGTCAGTCACCAACATAACAGCTCTGTCTGTTACAGGAGACCTTTGATCCCGAGGTCATTTTCAATCTGTTCCTGTCACCCATCATCTTCCATGGAGCTTACACCCTTAATCAGGTGAGACTGCTGTCCAGACATGCACCCAAGAGGAGAGAAATACATAATCGGAGCACTACTCCTTATATATATGGGTTTACCATCACAAAAAGACTCATAGACTATGGTACTACAGTATCTGTTACATGAATTTTAAACAAATGTCTTCTATATTGGTATGGACTATACTGTTGGCTGTGGTTTGTTTTACTAATTGCAGATTGTTTTAATTACTCTTCTAGAAACGATTCATTATGAATTTGGGATCTGTTCTAGCCTTTGCTTTTTTGGGTACCATAATAAGCTGCTTGACCATAGGGTAAGTATTCCTCCTCACACAAACGTAGTCAGTATTAATAGTGTAACACTGTACTTATGCTCATGTATTGATCATTGTTAGTCAGAATAGTTCTAATTGTCAATTAATATGTTTCTCGTTTGAAGTGATATGAACTTACATTTATTAAAAAGTTACATCTGTACTGTTTAATTTGTACATTTACGAGGTAATCGACCATTAGACTATACAGTACATATATATTCTAAATAAAGAACGGAGAGGATAAAGTTTTGATTCGTTGATACATTGCACTGTGGTACAACAGCATTGCAGATGTACTTTATAACATAAATTCATTACAACAACATTAGTTATTGCTCTGGTTAATGCAAATGTTCGCGTGATAGCGTGCACAACAGCAGAACCCTGAAAATGACTGACTGGAAATGCAACAACAACAACAACAATAGAACAACAGAGATTTATGAAGCTTTGCTATTCTAGCCATACAACGCTAGATGGCACTCTCGGACTTTGGAGGAGTTGTTACTGAGCCACTAATGTGATGCACACAGAGTTTGTGTGAAAACCTCACATCTCCAGTCTCTGTGTGTGTGTGTGTGTGTGTGTGTGTGTGTGTGTGTGTGTGTGTGTGTGTGTGTGTGTGTGTGTGTGTGTGTGTGTGTGTGTGTGTGTGTGATCAGGGAACAATGAACAGTCTGGTTTCACTGCGCTATTATCACATAGTTCCAGCAATATATTAACTGTTGTTTCTCAATATATACATTTACATAGTATGAGAATATTAAATGTAAAATGGTTATTGTGATTGCTGGTATTAGTATTCGTTATCTGTTCATTTTCTGGTCAGAGGATTTATTGGGGACTTCATCCATGATTAAAGTTCATGCCCTTTAGATATCATAGCAGGGGCTAATGAGCTCCTCCGACTTGCTGATACCCAGTGTTAAAGACGTTGTCTTTCCTCACCGCCTTCTTCTTTCTTTTCCTCAATCACTCCTTCGTCAGAAACATCCTATGTCAAATATCGCCAACTCCCCAGAGAAGCAGGGCAGGGTTTGACATGTTGGGTCATGTGCACATTCTTTGATTCCAAGGCACCAGACCTGACCAATCATGTTGCTTGTTAGTGAGTCTGTCACGTCCTAAAGGAAAAAGGGTGTCATGGGAGCGGGGGAACTTGACTCTATACATGAAGGACATTCACTCATGCTCTTTTTTTTTCTGCCTGTCTCTTGCTCTCACTCACTCTGTCCC
This sequence comes from Anabas testudineus, assembly GCF_900324465.2. Lineage (NCBI taxonomy): Eukaryota > Metazoa > Chordata > Actinopteri > Anabantiformes > Anabantidae > Anabas > Anabas testudineus. Next base: position 22,757,174 of record NC_046611.1, on the reverse strand, counting down.
TTGCACACACACACACACACACACACACACACACACACACACACACACACACACACACACACACGCACACACGTCTTACATCATTACCATGGCTTCAAATGTCCCTTTAAGATACATGAATAAGACAGCTTAGTTTCTTGGGGCAGGACATGTGTAGTCACCATAGTAACAGAGTTGTGCCAAGAGACAGAGAGGTTCCCAAGAGCATACTGATTATTATGGGATTTCACAGACATAACACACATCAGTTACCCATTATAAGCTTTTCAGCAGAGGTAAATGCTGAATAGTTAAGTTAAGATTTATTTTCATAGTTCATTTTTGTAAGAGAGACAATTTTGTGGTTTATTCAGGGACAGTAAGAGTTTAAGTCTATTTTACTGCCAGCAATTAGAGCTGATAAAAATATCCTTCTTCTTCTTTTGTGTTATTTTTGTCACAGTGTCCTTTACAAACTCACGTCATGGTCTTTTTGGAGAATTCGTGTGCTCACACATAAACACACACATTTATAGTTATTGTGACGGAATGATTACACAGTAATACTGTCATAAAAGGATGACAGGGTGATGATAAATAGGAGCTAAAGTAAACTGTCTTAACAAGGGAATCTTTCATGTATGGTAGCGGGGGTGGTATTGCCTGAAGGGGCATGTATTTCTCTACACCTAGACACATTAGAGTGGTTAAATGTAATGCTATCCAACACAGTCACAGCTTGTGTGTCCACTTGTGCTAAGTAGCCGCTGTCTGGAAATGGGTCAACTCACCTGCTGGTAGTGCCTGGCCTCATTACCCAGACTACTCTGGGGTAAGCCCTGCTGTGGTTAGAGGGATGAATGATAGGCCTACTCTGGCTGGCACTCCCTGATGACCTCACTGTGTGTCATTCTGTCTGTCTCTCTGTCTGTCCTCAATCCCAGGGCCTGCGTCTACGGCTTCACCAGACTGATGGTGCTGTTGGGCCAGGCAGCAGATGGAGACTTTGTCCTCTCTGACTGCCTCCTGTTTGGTGCCATTATGTCAGCCACAGATCCAGGTATTGCCCTTATCAAGGAACTCCTACAGTAATTCTCACTAGTTCCAATGGCAGCATTCAAAAACTCCTTCTTTTACACATTAAAAATTTCAGATTTCATTCAAAAGACTTTATTTATTGCTATACAAAAGCTGAAAAGTGGCTGTATGCTACTTGCTCACAGTGAATATAACAGATATATAACAGATAATACAACAGACTGATCACAGACACATCACAGGGATCTGTAGTTAGGTCCTTATGATACAAACGAAAAAAAAAAAGTCAATAAAACATCAAAGACACATAATGGGTTGAAACTCTTCAGTCTCAAATTTCTGCACTTTCGGTTTTGTTTGGAGATGCTTCCATTCAACAACAGTAGTTAACATCTCAAATAACGTGTTTGAAAAGGTCAAAGCTGGCTCAACCTGTTCTTCCATACCCCCCTCCTCTTGTTATCTTGTATACATGTAAATGTATGTGACGCATCTCGTTCTCGTCTTACTCCATAGATACCCTTCCGTTTCTTTGTGTTTGCAAAGCAGAAATTTGCTTTGAATTCATTGCTTTCCTTAGGGCACCCATAATACAATGCATGCTCTTCAAGTGCAGCATTGGCAATGTGTGTCGCATGTGTGTCGATCGCCCATTTATTGGCAATAAATGGGCGATCAGTATGTGCGTCAAAGAGTTTATGCCACAGCTGTCGCCCCGAGAGACATTGTTTGCCTATGACACACTGTGCTTTTTCCTGCTGACCCCAGCGCCCTCGTCACTTTGATTAGAATCACAGTGCAATGCATTGATGGCCCCAACACCAAGACCTTTAGGCTGTCTCCATCTCATGCTGTCCAAATATAGCACCAGCTCTCTGATTCCTCCGAAAAGGAGGTCGTTGAATTTCGCCATCTCTCTCCCTCGTGCATTTGCATTTACAAGGCCAAAGCTGATGGACAACAGGCACATGCACGCACGCACGCGGACACACACGCGGACACACACGCGGACACACACGCGGACACACACGCACACAGTGAATCTCAAAACAATTTAGTGCTGAGGAATAAGCCTTTTTATCTGTGTCGTAACCCCTTGTGTGACAGCTCTCTCGATGTGCTGCTGAGTCACCGCGTAAGTGCAACTTTGTCACGTACTGACATAAATGATGGAGATCTTGAAAACACTGTGAAAGTCATCGCAAGCTGACAGCCAGGCCTTGAGTGAAATAGGAGCCCAATTTATTTGCCACTTTGCTTGCAGTGGTCTGTGGAATATTACAGGGACATTTGATATTCTAGGGCTTCAGCTTTAATGAGTTGATGCAAGCTTTGTCTAAGATAAGCAAATAGTAACAGTGCAGGGATATTTTCATAGCTAGTATTTTAAAACTTTAATTGGAAGCAGACTTAGACCGAATATACGTACACAACTAATCTATTATAGTTTCATATTTGAAAGTTGTGATGTTAATCTGGTGGTTTGGAGAAAATAATGTCAATGCGAGTTCTTATATAAGATCCAGATGCAGCGTTTGTTGACTGTTCAAGAATGAACCAAGGAAAGGAAAACTGCTGAATTTCTTTTTTTTTTTTTTACAGGAATAGCAGATGTAAAGATAAGTAAAGTTATATGCAGTGTTTTTTTGTTAACATCTCTTATTTTACACTGAACAGAAGTCTCTTTTTTTGACAATAGTGACAACTAAGGAATAAAATTCTCAGTAGTTAAATAATGTAATTTTCGTTTCTAGCACACTGTCTTCCTGTTTGTTCCTTTCGTCAGGAATTGATTTGTGAATTGCTCATTAGGTACGAGGCCCTGTTCTTGTCAGAGTCACAATAAGAGACATGGTTCAGGTCACCAAGTGAATGTGAGAATTCAGTAGCCTCAGGGATGGTTAAAAAATTGGTTGGTGAGATATTCCCTTAACTTTTTTTAGTGCAGTAGTTTTTCCCTTTCATCTCTGAGTTTGTGTTTATTTATTTATTCCCTTTTCAGTAATTCTCTTGACATGGAAACTGTGGGCACATCTTTCTTTCAGTACCGTATGTTGGTGTTGAAAATGATGCCAGAGGTGGAAATCACTTGTTTACATCTGTGGTTCTGAGCCAAGTGTCAGCGGTAACTACCAAGAATTAAAATATTGAAAAGACAGTAAATGTGTAAAAAAAAAAAAAAAAATACTGCAACAATAAACACAGGCCTGGTGATTAGTTACTACAGAAGAGTAGTGAACAAGAAGAAAAGACAGACAGGCCACGATTACTATTTACTAACCTTACACACCACAATAAGCAAGATAGATGGGCTTAAATGAGGTTAAGTTAAGAAATGTGGTGTGATGTTGTGAAATGTTTAACAAACATAATAAGCTGAACTTAGTGCAGATTGCCTTTAATTTGATGGTAATTAGAAATACTGAAAAACTTGTCTTGACATCCCAAACAAATAGTCTGTCTGATTCAGCATAAACAAAAAAAAACAAGCTAGAAAACTGAAAATGATAAAGTGCTGGTTTTACTTTATCTTGACCCACATTTGTGCACTCGTCAATGCCGAGAAAACTGAGCACTTTTTCCATGGAGAAGAGGAAATTATAGTAATTCCTTGTTGACCGTTATCTCTTTCCTAATGCGTCACTTTCAGTATTTCATCCATCTAATTTGGTCGAATCGGTGAGCGAATCCCCTGCTCTCTGACTGAATGACAGTGAGCTTTGCCTCTGCAGAACGGTAATTTGACCTAATAAGGTTTCCATTCGACCCTTTCAACTGTATTATGTTGGGAATAATTGTCTACTCTCTCCACCTTATGGTGTTGCTGTGGAAACTGATGAACACTTGACAGCTGTAGGACAGGGTTGCTATGACAACACAGCCAACACGAGCCCATCCTTGTGTATGTGTGTGGAGTGGGCGCTCCCCCCACCCCCCCCACCCGCCCACCAACCTTTCTTGCAATGTGGGTAGAGCAGGACATACTGTCATCAGCCAGGCATTATGGGAGCAGGGAAATGGAACGATCCTGACTCCGGGGTCGACCTCACCCTCTCCAGATAAAGGATTTTCCCCAAACAGGAAGAGCTTTAAAACTGTCAAAGACCAAAGAGCCAGATCTGTCAAAACAAGTCCAGAGGCTACTCTCTTGCCACTGCTCTGATTGTGAGGCTGTTCCCATTCTGGCTGTCATGCCCTCACTAGCATGGCGTTCACCATGGTCCAAGTTATGCCAGTCATTTCCTTGAAACTAATTTAAGCAGTTTTTTTTCCAGTCTTGGTCTCAACAGGTGTAATATTAATCTGCTGGGAGCTGTTATTGTTTTGAATATGATATTGTTTGGCCTTCAGCATGGCACCACGCTGAGTTTCCTACATCCTTGTAAATATGAGTGTGGGTTTGTGAGTGTGCATTAGTTTGGTCTTTTTCCCTATGTGACATTGTTTTTGTTATAATTTAGTTGTTCTTTTCCTTTTGTATTTACCTATCTGCTATCTGCAGCTCTCTACTTATCGCAAGCAACTTAATGTGATCAATTCTACTTTTTTCATTAAACACAGAGCCAACAATGCTACAGCTGATACCTCGGGCGTCAGAAAGTGTGCAGCTGACACTCATGTCACTGTCTCGTCAATGTCAGCACTGTCCCTGTCACTCAACCAGAACTCTTTGCCGCCCTGTGGCGTAGAGCATGTTGTGTTATGCGTGTGCTCATTCATGTGCTCAGCGTCTTCCACTTGATATTTACTGTTGGTGAACTCACAGTGAAGTTGCAGATTGTATTTATAGAGAATATATACCTTCTACTGATGGCTGATCTCAAACTGCTAATGACTGGTTAAAAGGTGCATTTGAACTAGACACACACACACAAACACACACACACACACACACACACAGATACATTTTGCCGCATGTGTAAAAGGCTCCAAGAGCTCTACTGATTAGTTAAGAGCTCACAACTCTCCAAACTTTCCAAAGATAACGCATGCACACTAGAATACAAATTTGAGAGGTTGCGTCTTTAATTTTTTTTTCTCATGTTCTCACTGTGTCTCTGCTGTGTGTGTGTGTTACACATGCAGTAACAGTGAACAGCAGGGAGCAGTGAGCAGCAGTCATTATGCAAGAAGCACCTGTGTGAGAGACTGGAAATATGTGGGAAGGTATTCTTTGTGTTGCTGAGCACTTAGTGACCCTTACATTATTTAAAGCATGGGGCTCTCTGCTGTATTTCCTCACATTAGGCTGTAATTGGCTCATTCTGGGCATTTTAATCAGCTGCAGCATCTTAACTCTAATCTCCTCCTTTTCAAACCAGCGCCCTCTCTTCTATTCTAAAAACTGCTGCAGTGCCCCAAGCTAATAATCTACATATATTCATGCAAAATATGACCATGATATGAACCAGAAACACCTGCAGTGTTAACAGTAAGGAAATAGTAACTATCTACATCATGTACAGTAATGCAAATCATGTTCAACTATTCAGTCATTTCCTTTACATGGATGATTTGCATCTGACCTCACTACTGCTGCCCTCATTAAGTCACACATTGACCAAAAAACACAGATATGTGCCCTTGTGAAATGTATTTGATAATATTTGTTTTTTACGTGTACCGATCCACGTAGTGAGTTTTGACCTGAAAATGTCACATTTTAGCAGAAACAATTAAAGTTAAAGAGCATTCATACGTCATCACGTCAAATAAGATAGGTATGCCCTTCAGTCTATCTGAAAATCTTCATGAATCATACTGATCCTTCATATCAGTAAATTAATATCGATGGTAGCTAATTCTTTTCATCACTCACCAACATCTTTTCTATAGGATAAGATAAGAATATAATAAAGATCAGGACCAGTGCAACATCTGTGTCAGCTTTCGTTGTCACACTAGACCTTTAGTTCCCCTGGTTATTCCTGTTTGTGGCTACAGCGGTAATACTCCACATAACTTTTACTGTGTGCTTAGAAAAGCATGTATTGTGTTTCTTCAGTAGCAGTAACTCTTTTGTTTTGTTTTGTTTTCTCCAGTTTCTGTGCTCGGCCTTTTGTCGGAGCTACATGTTGACCTGGATCTCCACTCCCTGCTGTTTGGTGAGAGTGTCCTGAATGATGCTGTAGCCATTGTGCTGACACAGTGAGTATCTCCCTTCAGGATTCATCTCTGCCCGCACAATGGCATATACTTCTAGGTTTAATTGTGTTGCAGATAAGTCTTTTCAAATTGGCTTTATGGGGGGTGGATGTGTGGGGGAACTGAAGCTGGATGGATGCTGCCGGCCTTAAGCAAAAAGAAGGGTGTGATTGTTAAAACAGCAGGAGTGGCTCAGATGCTATGCAGTGGACTGTGTAAGCGAGTTGCCCCTGGCACTGTCAGCATCTCATTAAGGTAGTCAGTGGAGAGGCTCACTGCCAAAGCAGAGACACACTCCCAGCTAACGAACTCAGCCAACACAGCTACTGTCAGATTCAGTCAAAATACAGCATAAAATTCTCGGAAGGCCAGTGAAGTGGCCATGATGCTGCTGAGCCTTGTCTGAGCATTTCAGTTGCTCCATTCTTTTCCCTGCACTTTTTCCCCTTGTACTTAAATATGCATGACTGTCTTTCTTACACACACACACATAAACACATTGGAGTGACTGTTTGCTCTATTTATGCAATGCTAGTGAACAAAGCCAGTCAAGTAGATGCGCTAACAGACGGTAAGATGAGGAGCAGATAGGGTGAGGGAACTCACACGGGGCCAAACCCCTGCTCGGGGAGACACATGAACTAATAAGGGTGGAAGGAGATGACAGAGGTATTATTTGACTATTGTATTCACAAGGACAGACACGTGTACAGTACTGGCACACGGCGACATGTCTCAAATGCACAAATGAGCGAAGACAGTCAGGCGGATGGAGAGGAAAGGGATTGGGTGTCGCATTTGTTGTGTTCACACTATGGCTGGTGTCTGCGTGAACACTGAAGCACAGGAGAGTGATCCCGCATGTCTTCCCGGACAAATAGTAAGATAGTGCTGTGTTTGTTCTTAGAGTGGCGTGACCGGCCTTCATGCCATCTCCTGTCACTTGACTGGCTCGCTAGCCTGCTGGTCGCCCTGGCCTCACATACAAAGCCGGCCCTTATTAGTGAACCACGCGGGGTCCTGGCACTGGAATTTTAACAAGCTCCCAGAGCAGCTCAACCTTACGCTGATGTGCCCTCGCACAGGCACTAAACTTCTTGCCCCGGCAGCCACCATTCAGCCACGGCATGTGCTGACATCTTAAGAAGGAATTAGCAGTCCTAAAAGTGTGAAGATGCAGTCTCCCAAAGGTCAAAGTGACCAAGTGACTAGTGGCCTACATATAATGTGCTGACTCTTTATTTTCATGATGAGACTGATAGATTTTCCCTTTTCAGCGTGCTGCGCTCATTAGCGACAGTTTGATTGATTTCTTCCAATTTTGCGTTGGAGATTAAGGCATGTTGTGGTGCGTGTTAGACCATTTCAACCTGACAGCATGAATAGTGGAGATACATTACAGGGCTATTTTCAGCAGTTTGATGGACACTTTTTTGACACTGAAAGTGTCTTCCACAACTCATTTTCATCCTAGCTGGCCATATAAAGTAACTTATTAGTCTTACCCTGGGTACCAAAAGCTTTGTCAATTCAAATGAAGCAAATAGCATTTGCACACTGCTTTTACAGAGTCAAATGTTTGACAATCATTTAAAATACTCAAACTCTAAAAGGAGTATACTGTATGTCAGAGTCTGTAATGGGTTAAAAAATACTGTCATTCCACAGATGCAGCCATCTCAATCAGCAGTTTGCATGTGTGCCTGTCTCTGCCTGCTTCACCTCAGGCCCTCTTCCAGTTTCTTGCTCTCTTCCCTCTCTCTTGCACTCATACTAACCTCCATGTGGAGATTTCCCCTTCCTACAAAGGAAATATTAAATATTCTTCACAAATTTATTGTGAAGAGCAATAGTATTTCCCTTATTGGCCACTAACTACTGGGGAATATCTCTGAGGCAAATTATCATGAATGTGTTGTTTTCCAATGAATGATTTCTTTTCTATGAAATGCCATGTATTTTTAGGAACGACTCCAGTAACCTGCACTTAAAGGCCTAGCTCAGCATAACAGGCGTATGAATTTATGCACACTGCTCCAGACTGGTTCAGACTAAGAAGCGAGGGCGATATTTTTGATGGCTGCACTTGTTTCTGAGCCATAAACCATGTTGTTGCTTTAATGTTTCAGCATATGTAACGCTCATTTTGACTTTGGTCGTAATTATGCTGCCGTCTTCCGTTTGTTCTATAACAGGTCTGGATTTTGTCATTTTTCTTGTAGTGCCATCACCACCTACAACCAGATGGATGCAGGACACACTTTCAACCACACTGCCTTTCTCCGCTCTGTTGGTTATTTTCTTGGAGTGCTCGTCGGCTCCTTCCTCTTGGGTTTCATATTTACAGTCATAACGGCCCTCATATCCTTTCATCCCCTCCCTTGTCTGCCTCTGCACCTCAGGCTCAATTATCACCTCCGCATCCGCCGCAATGTCCACTTCCTCAACTTGATAATTGCTTCTCTAACAAACTCCTACTGTACCAACATTATCAGCAAAAGCAATGCAGCAAAGTCTTAAGTGCTCCTGTGACATTAATGGTTGCAGAGAGGTCATCAATCAAGCCAATAGCATCTAATGAAATTTCGACTTGCACTGTTGTCCAGCATTTCTCTCTGATCTTCTAGTAATTAGACCTTGGGATGAAAAATGAGGATGTGTCATGAGACGTTCGGGGCAGAGCTCAGCTCTTATTTACAGTGACTAATCTCTGGGTGCAAGCAAAGCACAAAGTGAACATTTATTAGATTTTGCTTATGCCAACAGTCTGCTCTCTTCAAACAGTAGTTGTTTTGTTTTTTTGAAGAGATTCAGGTTGACATAAAGCTGTCAGCTGTCATGTTTTAATACCTCTCTGTATGTGTTGGTAATTACAGAAAGAAGCAATCAAGCTGAGGAAGGTATTTTGGTTATTGTGAGCCACCAGGGTATTTAAGGGAGATGAGAACAGCCAAATGCGACCAATGAGACGTTTTTAAATCGTACTATTTAAAGTACCTACAACTACTTATCTTCACTTTTTGTGTGAATGTTAGAAGTGAAGACAAGTGAAGGTGCTGTAGTAAACAATGGTAAACAAAGGTAAACAAAGAAGCTTTTCCAGTGGGGACTTTGGACAACAGACGTCTTCTGTTACGAGCTAACAAACTAACCAGAATATATACAAACAAAAAGGATTTTATTTACCTCCTGGACTCAAAATCAGAGGACACGGGGAACCAACAAGTCGAGGGAATCAAACACAGACACTACAACATAAACTAGGTGGGTACAAAGTGACAACTGAGAGACCTGAAACTCGGTGACAAACAAAGTGACTAACAAGCAAAAACAAGTGACCCCCACAAACCAAGAAAACTAAGTGACAAACAAAACACACAAATTCGAAATACAACAAACAATTGTGTCAACAAAAATCTATACTAATACAAACAAAAATACAATTCAGCTCACTAATCAGAAATACAAACAATAAATCACTGCAGGCAAACCAACTCACAAACAGGGAAAACAAAGTCCAGCAAACGAAGGCAAAGTCCAGGTTGTAACGAAGTGGTGAGTCCATGAAACAACAACAAGTCCAACAAACCAGCAGTGAACAGAGGACTGGAGGGAGCTTTTAAAGAAACGGGGACACACAAGTGAAGTGAATCCATAATCAGGGACCAGGAGAGTGAAGGGACAGGAAGTCCAAATACAGGTAAACAGGAAGTGGCTGGAGCGGCACCAGGTGAAACAAACAAAAACAAAACCTAAAAAAAAATAAATAAAAAGGGATGAAGAGAGGACGTGTAGCAGTTTTTGGAGAACTTGCAAACTGGATTTACATTTACATTTACATTTAGTCATTTAGCAGACGCTTTTATCCAAAGCGACTTACAAGTGAGGAACAAGGCAAGCAAACAAAATCTAAGTCAAGAAGAAACAACATCAAAGCAAAGTGCTATCAAAAAAGTGTTACTGTTTCAAGAGATGTTAGAAAGAAAGGGTAGAATTTTTTTTTTTTTTTTTTTTTTTAAGTGCAAAGGAAGATGCGAAAGAGTTCTGTTTTCAGCAGTTTTTTAAAGATTGCAAGTGAGGTGGCTGAGCGTGCAGAGATAGGCAGCTCATTCCACCATCTTGGGATCACTGAGCTGAACAGTTTTCCTTGGTGTCGACTGTGTGGTGCAGGTACCACCAGACGACGTTCCCTGGTTGAGCGCAGTGGACGGGAGGGGATGTAGACCTGAACGATTGAATTGAGATAAGATGGAGCTGTGGAGTTCACCACTCTGTAGGCAAGAGACAGAGCTTTGAACCTGATCCTTGCAGCCACAGGAAGCCAGCGTAAAGATCTGAAGAGCGGTGTGACATGAGACCTTCTAGGTTGATTGAAAATGAGGCGTGCTGCCGCATTTTGGATCATCTGGAGGGGTTTGGTCGTGGATGCCGGTAAACCCATCAGTAGTGCATTGCAGTAATCCAGGCGAGATAAGATCAACGCCTGTACAATGAGTTGAGTCGTGTATTCCGTCAGATAGGGTCTGATCTTTCTGATGTTGTGGAGGGCATATCTACACGACCTAGCGACTGTGGCGATGTGATCTGTGAAGGTCAGCTGGTCATCAATGATGACCCCCAGGTTTCTGGCTGACTTAGTAGGGGATATCACTGCAGATCCAATGTTAATGCTGATGTTGTGTTGAGTTGAAGGTCTGGCAGGGAAGACTAGAAGTTCAGTTTTGGGTATGTTGAGTTGAAGGTGTCTTTTTCTCATCCAGGCAGAGATGTCAGAGAGACAGGCAGAGATGCGAGATGAGACAGTTGAGTCATCCGGCGGAAAAGACAGGAAGAGCTGTGTGTCATCTGCATAGCAGTGATAAGAAAAGCCATGAGAATGGATGATAGAGCCTAGAGAAGCAGTATAGAGCCTAGAGAAGAAGTATAATTACCACTCAGGGCTGCTCTACATGGCAGAACCCCTGGCTTAGCAAGCACCCTCTGCATTTGTTTGCAGATACAGCACTATTGTGTATTACTACTTGTGTTCAGTGTTAGGTGTTGTATGATTATCTTTAACTCTCCCGTTCACCTCACCAAATTTACTAAACTTCATAAGAGACCATTGCTGGAAACATCAGTCTTCTTTCTGCTGTCTTGGAGCAGCTTCCTCTCAGCTGAAGCCAGTGGACTTTCAGGTGTGTACGATTCTCGTATATATGTCATTTGTGAATGCGGGGACATGTTTTTGTTCTGTGTGGCAGGGAGGGCAGACAAAAGACAAATCTTTTTAGTGAACCGCTGTCCTTTTTTCTGTCAAACAGCTCTTCTTGCTCTGGCTTGTTGCCTCAAGGCTACTCACACTCCACAAACCTGGAAATGATGTGTGTACAGTCTCCATGGTCCAAACATGAGCATCTGCATAATTCCGTGCTCAAAAACAAATGTATTTTCAGTCAAATAACTCCTCCTATACATTAGAAACTCCCCTGTTCCTTATAAACACACACATACCTTACCATCAGAGCATCCTTGAAATTATAGCAAGTTAATAAAGTGCAAATGACAAAGTATTGAGCCATCTCCCCCTCTACAGTGGACTGCAGGTACCAAGTACATTCTGTCCTAAAGTCCTATTACTCGTTTTCAAACCATGTCCGCCTTCGTCTGTCTCGGCGTGTTCGTACCATTAGTATTAGATGTGGCACCACAAATGGCAGTCAGAGAATAAATTCTTGCCCTAGATGTTTTGGTTCAAACTAAATGTGCTATCCTCTAAATTACGTAAAGGATCCAGATGTAAACACCTGGAAATGAAAATTGAAATGTCAGTCTTCATATTCATCTGTTGATGTCAAACCCAAGTGTTTTCAGTCTTCAACTGCAAAAATAGAGGAACTGGCCTCACTTTTCCAATACTTTTGGAGGAGAGTGTACTATGTATTTATTAGAAAGTAGTAGTAAAGTTGCCCTTGGTGATGGATTGATCATGCCGTATCTGTTTTTACATGTGGCCTGAGCACTTGTGATGTTCTAGGAAAGTTATGTGTTGTGGTGTACATAGGCACACATTAGTGTTGTTGTTTCCTCTGCCCTGATTGTGTCAGAGGGATTCCACTCATTCAGCTGATGTTGTGGTGCTTGGTCTTATTTGGCAGCACTCCCCATGGCCTGTGGAGGAGGAGAAGATGGTTTTAATGAAATAGCTTGACCTTTGTCTATTGGACCCAGATGCCCTGTCTACAAAGTACTACCACTTACAATTCTGCCCAGTGTGGGAGGCATACAGCAGCAAAACCTAGGGCAGTGATTCTCAGTATTATCTGGATGCAGTGCCCTGGGTATTTTTAGCAGTAGCACAGTGCCTTTCTGTGCTGTAGGACTGGAGCTAATTGTAAAATGCTTCATTTTGACTGTAAACAACAATTGTGATGCTTTGGCACAATTTAAAAGTCAGAATTTCTAATATCCTTGGTACAATATTGAATTCTACAAATCTAATATGTGGAGGGCTGCTATTTTGAAGGGCCGTTAATGGTTCATTTGGGGTGAAGCGTCACGTCATACAGAGGCGCCCAGTGAGCGATGGCACTTGTCCCTGGTGTCCTTTGGTAATCAAAGCTCTTTCTGTCTTTGTTAATTGCTGAAGTTAAGTGAGGGTGTGCCTAATGACCCTCAGCCTTTCAGGGAACCCTGCTATCATTAATCTTATGCCCCTCACAACTCCTCATTAATGGATGCGTCTCATCAGTTGCCAAGTGCCCTGAATGGAGGAGTCTTTTTGTGGATGGTGGCCAATGTGTTACCTCTGTCCATGTTATGTAAACCAAGGAGGACGTTGTTGTCCTAAGCCAAATGGAAACAAAATGAAGTCTGCTGGACAGGACATTGTGAGCAGGGATTACAGGAGTTAGCATAGTGCAGGAACAGATCGGCACCCCAGTCTGACGAATGGACGAATGGTGAAGAGAGAGTAATGGACTGGCTTCACTTAACAGCATGGACCACAGTCCCTATCTTTTCCCTCCTGCCTTATTTACCACTGCCAGGCACTGTCTTCTAACTGTTCCTAACCGTCACAGTAATTTCACATTTTGCTATCCTCTGTGATTCTCTCTCAAAATAGAAGGAGCAAGAACATGAAATTGAATTTCTGCGACAAAGCAAGCATGTCCTGTGAGGCAGCAAACCCACCTTTCATGCTTTGCGTTTCAAATTTCAGCTTTCTGCTCCAGCCAGCCTCCTCTCCTGACCTGATCACTCCCCCTGTTTCTTGTCTTTTTGGAGTCGTCTTTCTTTGGCTGCATTTCTTTCCCTTTTGTACTTTGCTTGTCAATTGTGTGGCTTTTGTTAATTTCTGCTCCTCCGCATCTGGCACGATCTATTAGGATGACTTATTTCTTTAGCATGTGTTATTCCCCGTGTTTTATGTCTCTGAAGCAGATTTTTTTTTTTCCAAACATGAGGATGTTTGAATTGGGTTGGGCAGCACATTTGATTAAGCTTATACAGCTGGAATTCAGTGGATACAGGGTTGGGTTGGTTTGATCTGGACTCATTTAATACTCAGATAAAAAACGTAGCTGCACACGGTCTCATTCAATGAACCTTTCAGACCCTTAAGACAATACTTACATGCATTGCTGTGCTAATATTTCTTTTAGTGTAGTCATAATTCCCAGGTTTAATTAGAAAATCATGTTTTTTCAGCTGAACATTTAAAAATTCTTGCATGTTAAACCACACAGCCTAACAGCCCTTTTCACAAATTTCACAAATCGTTCTCTTACGATGCAGGGACCTGCATGCTCCCAATACGAGACTCATAATAAGAATACTTTATATACTATGTGCATGTAGAAGTGCTTTTGCATGCTTCATACTAATCAGATTTCTGTGTCTTTTAGGTGTTGTGGCAGTGCTGTTTTGTGGCATGAGCCAGGCAAAGTACACAATTCACAATTTGTCCTCCGAGGGCAGGACCAGAACCGAGCAGGTACGTTTGTGGAGGACGGTTGAGACCTATTTCGGTGTTGTTTTCAAACAGCATTTTTCAGCCTCCTCATTATGTTCACGTTGACTGCTGATGCCAGTGTTTGTGTCTTGTGTGCATGTGCAAGCAATCATTAATTACCATTAGTGCTCTGCCTGTCCAGTGGGTGTCTGTGTAGGAGGCCAGTCTCCAGCTATCTGCTTAAAAGGCTGAGCACAGATGGAAGCAAGTACACTGTCATAATGTAAGCTTCACAGAGAAGCAAATAAATCAGAAGTACACACATATACTCATCTATGCATTTATTATTCATTATTGGTGCCACAGTGCAGCTAACTGTTTATCACAGAAATGCCTTTATGAAAAACTGCAGCAGGGTTGAGGCATTTGCCTATAAAGTGGATTGGCTATGCAGTAGTCAATGTATGTGTATGGAGCGGTGTGTTTACTGGGCACAAAGCCTTTATCTATATTTTTATGATTTATACATGCAGTCACAGCTCAAAGGGAAAGACAAAGTGATTTAGTATATGCAGACACTAGTTGAATAGCTAGTAAGAGAAATCTTTCTTCTGCGGCATCCCGTGTCCTTGTGATATGAGGTGAAGGCAAAAAAGGTACACTTATTCAATTAGATAGCTTTTTTTTTTTTTTTTTTACTAAAGCTTTAAATCAAAGCTGGTTTAATTGATAGAAACAGCAATTATTAAATCATTAATGAATCACAACATCTGCTGTAGTTTAATCTAGACACAACATATGGGCTTTAATTCTTTAATTAATAAATGATTTCTGATGCAGAAATGACTCATTAAAATGAATCCAATTCTGTTTTTTTTTTTATCTGCAGTAAATTATATCAAGCTCTGTAATATGGACAAACACAGGAACTGTAGGGCCGATTTGATGAGTTGTAATATTTCTTCATTATTAAGGCTAAGTCCAGAACTATTTCCACAAATGGCAATTTTCCTTTTAACAGGGAAATAATGAGAAGAACATGCAGCCACATTATGTCTTTAAGCTGCAGAGATGTTTGCTGTAGCTGCCTAAGCAAATCAGAGGATAACATCGACACTGAATTTGTAATATTTGTGATAATCTAAGCCTGTTTACTCGTTTCAGAAATGATCCCTCACTTTCACTTTTGCACGCACGCACGCAGACACTCCATCCACCTTGAATGCGTCGCCATCTCAGATGACCGTCTCCCTCATGATCCTCTCAATCCCTCTTATAATTTGCAGCTCTTTGAAGTCTTCAACTTCCTGGGGGAGATTTTCATCTTCAGCTACATGGGATATGTTTTGTTGACGTTCCCTCACCATGTCTTCAAAGCCCTATTCATTTCTGGGGCATTTGTATCCTTTCTGCTACATGATGGAGCATCTTCGCTCCCTGCTGTGCAGCCTTTGGAACCCACGCAGAATCCCGAAATTGTTGTTTTGTTCTGTCTCCCCTACCTTCAGCCATAATCCGTATCTGCACAATCATCTGCCACACATGTGACCAGAGTGGTCTTATTGTTCTCTGTCTTGCCTCGCCGGTGCTGCAGTGCAGCGATTTCCTCAGTTCATAGAAAAAGCAAAGTAATTCAGCACTTTAAATTATACAGGTTTGGGCCAGTGAGGTTTGTAGCAGCCATTCAGCTGGTCTCCCATGATCACCATCGCTGCAGATTAAGATGCTGCAGTGCAGCATAAGTTTGGAGGAACACCTAGGAAACTACAACTTAAATTGGACTGTAGTTAATGTTACTTTTTCAGTTTTCCTGCAAAGCTCTGTGGAGTCAAATTGTTTGCCAGTTTGAAATAAGCTTACAGTACCTTAAAATGCCGTGGATTAAGCGCTGTGGTGCTGCTGCAGTTGAAGATGAAATTGCGTTAGTTCCAGAAACACCAGTGAAAGAGGTTCTTGCTGTTTGAAATAGTATTCTGTTCATGGAGGAAAAATAGGTTGTTGAGGAGTTATTGGTGATTCATATTTATTTATGTTTTGGCCAAGCAATACAATATACAGTGTTGTTTAGTGGTGTATTATTTTTTCTTTTTGCAGAAGCCAAAATGTAGACAGTGTCTGAAATGATTAGTTCACTTAAAAAAAACCTGATAGTGACAGTTCATTGATTAAATGCAGAATCATCCCAGAATCATTGCCTGCTTTTAAGTATCATACATTCAATGTAATTGCAAATTTAAACTATTTAGCTTTACAACAAAACACAGAATATGACGATGTTTGTTTATTTGGGGGAATTTGGGATTTGTATTTAATTGCAATTTCTGGCTGAAAATTAATTCATTACATAAATATTCACAGTCATCTGAACATCAGCAGTAAACAGAGAGCAAAGGCTTCTTCAGCATAGACTCAAGCACAAATCCATCACAGAAAATGCTTTAGTTTCTCTAAAGAACCTCAACCCGTGC
The DNA here is from genome assembly GCF_900324465.2 of Anabas testudineus. Taxonomy (NCBI): domain Eukaryota; kingdom Metazoa; phylum Chordata; class Actinopteri; order Anabantiformes; family Anabantidae; genus Anabas; species Anabas testudineus. The sequence continues at coordinate 22,740,611 of NC_046611.1, read as the reverse complement.
AGCCACAGAGCACGCTATCATATCAAAAAGCCATCACCCCCGTAATGATACTCATCACAAGTGAAAGTTATGCTGTCATAACAGATGCCCGATATTCACAGCTGTCGTTGTAGTGTCGGCCAGCTTTGCTACCTGAGGGGGAACAGAGGGGTAGTAATGGGCTTCTGGCTACCTATTCTACAACTGTCCTTGCCTTTGAGCTTGCATGAGTGTAGTGCATGCCTGCGTAGTGACTCTAGTGGCCACACTCCAAGGAGCTCTTCTTTCACAGTCCAGTGCCCAGATGGCCAACAATTATTATTTCAATCCATCTTCCACCACAGGGTCAAAGGAGCCAGAGAAAGAATTGAGTGCAGATCTTTCTCCAGTTCTCTTATGTTCAGCGCGAGGGGCTGCCAGAAAGAAAATGTTTGACTTCAGCACTGAGCCTGTTTAGCTCAGTCATCAGCTTTGTCCATAAAAAAGCAACTCTGGCTAACTACACCTACTGGAAACTAACCCGGATGTACAAATAGGAATAAATGGAGGCAGACGTCCTCTTGTACAGTGTTAAAAGTGTCTATAAAAATGAAATAACCCCAGTGATTCAACCCTGTTAATCGCTTTTTGGTTAGGCAGTAGATTTTAATCGCTGTAGCTTGCAGCCTTTGCCAGTGACAATGGAGATGGGCTTTATTGGAAATGAGGCTGAGATGAAAGTGCTTAATTACCTCCATTCAAATAGCTCAGAGGCCTTTGATAAAGAGAAATGACTGCTTTTGGGAGCAGGATATTGCTTTTGAAAATCCATAGGGTGCATGAGATCTAATATTGACTACAGGGTGCAAGTGAGTTCTGTTTTACTAAAAGCTCTGTCAGACTAAGCTCCCCTGCCGAAGATATCGGCCTCTTTACTATTGCAAGCGTGATATTTGGACTTTGGACAGTTGCAATCCCTCCTCCACGTGACGCTAAATCAGGGGAATCTGTCTGTATGATGTTTATGCACCAAATTCAAAGAGAGTCTAAAACACTTGGATTTAAAAGCGTCAAAACTTTGCTTGATCTCCTGCTGCCCAACCTCCTCAGGTTTATAGCTTTTAACTGAGGTATCACTAATACCTACGTGAGGATGTGAGGTGGCACCGAGGCTGAGACACATACAAGGTTATGAGATTAAATGGGGGACATAGTAACTTCACCCAAAGTATGATAAAAGCTGTTAAGTGTATCCAGGACAGCAGCTATGTCCCTGATAATTGTACAGATATCGTCTCCCTAACTGTTGCCCAGGACGCTTAGCATTCAGTCCCATTCTGTGTGAAACATCAAAGTGTGTGTGGAGGGCAGAGACAGCTGGCAGAGACCGATTGGCTCCATGCCTCAGCATGGTGTCACACTGCTGTGTTTGCATCCTAAACAGAAGATATTCAGAGGGTATTATTTTTTATGTGTGTTCGCTAGTGTCTGCACAAGAGTGTTTGCAACTGTTCATTTAATGTATTATGCCTGATAATAAATCTTTTATATATATATATATATATATATATAATTTTACCCTGACGTTAACCAGTACATAATAATAATTTTACATATCATACAATATGTCTCTGGAGCAGTTAGTGTGATGTAAAAATACTTTTTTTTTTTCATGATATCCAGATTTTCATGTGGATACGCTGGTTCATAAGTGTATTTGAAGTGTGTCTGAGTGCGTCTTGGTTCTAAGTATTCTCCTTAATCTGCACCCAACAAATACAGCTCTCCATGTTTATTTCAAGAGCGTGCAACATCTACCCTTTATCTTTCCTGTTAAACCTGGGACGAACAAACAAGATACCCCTCAGCTTCCAGCATTTTATGATGTGTACAGGTACAGTTTCCTCTTTCAAACACTGTCATGCCTTTTATTGCTATTTGTTGTGATTTATTTAAATTTTGCAGCCACAGTTTTGGATGTGGCTAAACATGTCTGTGTGATCTCTGGCTGCTACTGTGATAAATGTTGAGTCAGTGATGTGTGTGGATGTGCACAGTCAGTCAGGACCCGTTCCTTCCTCAGGCTTTTTTATTGCACAAAATGTTTTTTGTACTGATTGAAATCATCCGAATCTTTGACTTTTATATATTTTTTTAATAATTCACTCTCAGCCTTTTCTATTTTTAGAGTTGTATTTTGGGATGAAGAGTAAATAAAGTGTTCCCTCACATTAGCATCTGAGACGAAGCGCTCAGGCTCTCAATGGTTTGATGATGTGGGAAAAAAAGGGAATGTTTGATGTGAAGTGAGGCAGGGTAGTGCTGCAGCAGCATGTTTCACTGCTTGCCTGACCCACTTTGCCTCTTACGTAAGAAGGTTTCTTTAAAAAAAAAAAAAAAAAAAAAAAAAGCCCTTGTATTGCTATTTTTCCAAACTCCTCCACGGCCACCATCGACACCTTCTTCTTCTGTTTCTCATAATAATAAAGGGGAATTGTCTTAGCTTTAAACAATATAAGCAATATAGAGGGTTGTTTTGGGCCTGTTTGCTGGTCAGCATCTGGCCAGTGACAGTGATAGTGAGGCTGAAATCTGTTCCCTATTGGCATTATTATTAACTGAGTTGGTCTTCATTGATTCTTTATCATTTTTACTTTGTAGATGGTTGTTTTGCCATTTAATAGACAACAGCAATCCAGCAGTTTGCTCCGAAATGTCCTTTCTGTCCTTAGGTTTGAGGGGGGCTGTGGCATTTAGCCTTGCTATCCATTTAGACAAATCCACTGAAGTGAGGCACACCATCCTCACCACGACCCTGCTGCTGATCGCCTTCACCGTCTGGGTGCTGGGTGCTGCTGCTGATCCCATCTTGCGCACGTTGGACATCAGGTTAGTACTAACACACCTTGCTGAGAAACGCAGTCAGTCCTATCTCTCCGTCACTTTCCGCCTCCCTGTGTCTCATACGCTCACAGACAGACACGTCTTAATTAGACTCTCACATCAAGTATGCACTTTCCTTAATATGCAGTAGCTCTTTCTAAAGCTTTTCTCTGTGTGTCTGAATTCTGCGGCTCCCTTGTCCCCTTGTGGTTCAACCCTACACAGGCACTTAGCTCTGCGTGTCTGTTCCGGTTCTGCTCTGAGTTAGTGATTTGCACAGCTGTTGCACAGGGCCTAGCAGGTCTACAGGTCCCTGAAAATATGTTGCAGGGGAGATAACATAGGCTATTTCTTGCTTTAAAGTCTGCATACTATTTGTGATTCGTGGCCAGTGGGAGATAATGACTAAAGAGTGCAGAGAAGGCGTGAAGGATGCAAGGCAGTAATTACATACTTATATTATTAAAGTGCAATCTATGGCCCAGATCATCGTGATATAATTGACTCCCACAGTCTTTCAAGGCAGTGCTTTAGAATCGGAGTGCGAGCGTGCACGTCTGTCAGTGAAGACATTGTAACTGTAATAAAAGTGAAAATATACAAGATCAAATATATACTGGGCTGTTTTTGACCATCAAATTGCCCTCCTGCTCAGCAACACAGTGCAGACAATGAAGCAATTTGTGATGTGAGACAAAACCTGGCGCTGCTCTATTGTTGATGACTTGCAGATTGGCTTTGGTAATTGAATCTGCCCAGTTGTTTGTGTGAGCTTTTACAGCCAAATAGGCTTCATTTCTTTGTGACGTTAACACTTATGAACCAGACAAAGAACCCAAATTCCCGCCGGGGCACTGGAATCGTCTCTACAGATTCTGGTCTCATGATCAGCATCAGGTGAGCTGCTTTAAGAAGTGTCGACAGTATTTTTTCTAGATCCCCGCCTAGATCGAGCTGTGTTCAAAATAAGGGTCTGATTTGCACACAGCGACTGCCAAATACTTGAGAAACTTGTTTTTGGCAAAAGAACGGTGACTCATGGCCTGTAACTTTTTAAAACAATAATGTATGAATTCCTTTACTGTTACATCCTCTGGTTGAGAGATTAAGTGGCACCCACTCACTTTCACATGATGAGATCACGGCCCTCTAGGTCACATTCTTTATTTTTTTTTATTTTGTGTTTCTCACTTTTATTTTATCAAGTTACTCAAGGTAAAGATCCCCTAAAGATGTGTTTTATAATGTACAGGATGTATTCTCTCTCAGCGAAACACACTTTCGTTGAGGGGAATAAAAAAAAAATCCTTCGTTATACATGAGCGATCAGGTGTAACACAGTGTGGTTTGGTCAGATTCGACTGATAGCAGATGCAACAGAAGCAGCAACAACTGTTTCCTACATTGTTAGATCATCATTTGTAGGTAGAAATTCGTAGACTGAGCCTGCTCGTAATCTACAAGAAATAAATCCCCCTAAAGTCTTCACATTACTCACAGACTTCGCCCTTAGGTGCAGTTGCTGAGTTATATTGCTGCCATACGAAACCTTCCACCAGCACCGCTTGTTGTGTGTCTGTGTACATACATGTGTACCTGTGGATGTGAAGCTGCATATTTCTATCCCGATGACACCGCTGTCTTTGTGAGTAGTCGTTCCATCTCTGGATCACACCACCGCGCAGTGCGTCGAGCCTTCGGGCTGTTGCGTTTCAGAGAATAGCTCTGTTTTCCTCACTTGCCGTCCCAAAGTCCCACCTCTGCTTCCCCGCTCATCTCCCTTCCCTCATTCGATTGTATGAAGTGGAGGAACGAGTTACAACTTTGAAAGACTTCATTTCTGTGAATAATACATTACATTTCTTCACCTGGAGCAAATAGAACTTCCTCTCCGTTTCTGAAATGGTTCTGTGGAGGAGTCTTTGAAAGTTGTACCCTAAGTGAAATTACAATTTTTTTCCAGCCCTATTGCTACCTCAAAAGACCCACCGCTGCAGGCGTCAAACACAAGAAGAAGAGAGGGTAAATCTTTTGTTTCCATTATGTGGCATTTATTCAAGAAAGCTGGTATCACAGGTAATGTGGCGCTGGATGCATGTGTGCCGGTGCAATAAATGAGGCCGGTCTGCACTCTCATACATCCTGCATACTTTATTGTATACAGGAAATGGTGATGATTATCTATTCTTCAGTCTGATGTACTATATATGTTTTGCCAGTTGTTCCCCCTGCAAAACCAAACAGAGGTGTTTTTGTTCTTATTCATCAGATGTTTACATGTTTGAGGGGGGGTGTAGGCAGACAGATGGGCAAACGGACGAGCTCTCCGAGTTACTGAACTTCCCCTTATATCAGTGTGCTACATAAGCTGCTTTTATTGCTATTACGCCTGCGCACAGTACCAGAACCAGAATTCGAGGAGGGAGGCGAATTGAGTTTTTATAACCGAGACTAAAAAGAAAAACACATTTATGCAAATGCACACTCACATGTACACACCGCACAGCAGAGAGCTGGACTTGGAAGGGCGAGCTATCTGTGAGACTGTATAGAGAAATGAATGCGCTGCATGTGATAAAGTCTCCAACAGACGAGAATGACGAAAGCGCCCTTAGTTTTTAGTGAGCTCGCTGTTCAGTCAGACATCAGACTTCAGAACACTAGACAAAATGTGCTTTTAAAGCCCAGACCGTCTGTCTCTCCTCCACTCACCACTCCCCCCTTTTCCTCTCCATTTCAGTCTCAATTTCAAGGTACATTATTGGCCACACTTGGAGAGTTTCATCATGCCGCCACAAAATAAAGTGCATTTTAAATTCCTTTAAATAATTTATAAGCTTTTGAATATATGGTACCTTATGAAACACAGTTTTGACATGTCGACTTGTGCGGTCGCATACTATCAGTTATACTCATGTGGCTTGTGGTTCTTTTGTTGTACTAAGCACTACTTCAAACCTGCTGCTAAACAGGTAATCGTTGATCAAATTGAAATAATTCATCTTTGTTTACATTTTGAAAACAAGTGGCGTGCACTTCACTAGCTTATGAAATGACTCTCTTTATGCTGACATGTAACACACACATCTTATCTATTCCACCCATTTTTTTTGGTGCAAAACAACTAAACACAGCAAGGAAGGGGAAAAAAAAACTGCCTGCAAATGTTTGTGGCTCCACCAGCTTTGTACCATCATGGAAAATAGTCCTGACATCCTGACAACAACAGAAGTTGCTGAAATCCAAACCACTATTTGTGTGTGGTAATAATGACATGGTAAGTTGATATGACCCCTCCTCAAAGCCTTTTTAGAGCTGATGGTGAGGTAGACTTCAGTCAAAGTCAAATTTAGGTCACTGACACACGGTTTCCTGAGACGATCGTCCACAAAAAGGTTAACTCAAATTCAACAGTGCTTCAGTCAGTTCCAGACAATAGCTTTAAAAAAAGAAACTATGCAGCTTGTTAAATAACTACGGCACATTGTTGTATTTATTTGCGTCTGACTTCGTCTTTTCTTTTGCCTTTGTACCTCTATGTCCAAGCCGTATTACCAGCACGTAGACATACAGTACATAATGTCCCACAGCCGTTTCTCCGTCTCTGTCAGTCTCCTTGGTTTTAATAAGGGCTGGGGGTGATAAGGCACCCATGGGAAGATCCATGTCACATAGTGAGCAGGCTCAGGCCTTAAGGCTTTAAAAGTTGGCCAGACATGTCCTTCTCCAGACCTTTCTGAAAGTGTGTGAACATGGATTTAGTGTGAATCTGTCCTTTTTTCTCAGGCTGTTAATTTGATTTTGTTTTTTGCAGTTGTAATGTTGGATTACTAATAGTAGCCGTACCTGTAGAGCAAACAAATTGTGTTAGATAACTGATGATCAAATCTGATTATCTTTGAACAAACAAAATTGGATTGTTTTTATATCCTATCCAACTTGCATATGTTGTCCTAGTTTTGATTCATATCTGAAATATAGAAAAAATAGGGAATATGTACAAAATATAAAGAAGTAGCTTCTGCAGGCTAAACTGACAGATGTTGAGTGTGACCTTTGTAGAAGATTATGGAGAGGACAAGAACAAACATAGGAGGAGAAGACCTCACCTGTCAAAATCAGATGAGAGGTTTCTCAGTTTCCTCTTTGAGAGACCAGAGGCCCAGCAAGAGCCTGGCTCAGCATCTGACAGCTTCGCCTGGATACCAACGTGGATCCTCCCGTAGTCTGAAGAAGCTTGATCAAGAACTGGTCTTTGTAGAAGAAGAGCAGTCAAGAAACGACTTTCGCCAAAAAATAAATATATAGGGCCATCTCATCAAAACTAAATCAATGGCGGCCTGAGACTTGTGTGCAGTATTGTAGGCACTTCGCCAGTCATAATCATTCATTGTTGGCACAGGTTGGAACCTCCCAGACCAATAAACAGCAGTGAAGCACATTAAATGGAGAAACAAGTTTTATACATGTTGCATATTTATGAAAAGACGTCTGTTCAAGCTAAGCTGAAAGTCTTTGATGTCTCCCGGCGTTTTAGACCCAGCCCCTCCAACCCTCGCGTCTTTCTGCTACTTTCCCACCTACCGTACATGATGGTCAGACACACCTTTGTCCTCACTTACCTGCTCTGCATCAGTGCAGTCATATACATAAGCCACCAGCCAGCACATACTCCTCACCATGGTTCCTTCCTGTGACTTTCCAGCATCCTTGTTTGTGTTTGCTTCGGCCCGCTTAGACTCTGAGCCTGCCCGGCCCTTTCCGATGTTTTTTTTTTTTTTCACATTTCAGTATTTTTTCTAGATCCGCCTAGATTGAACTGTGTTCAAAGTCACGGGCTGATTTGCACAGAGCGACTGCCAAATACTTGAGAAATTAGTTTTTGGCAAAAGAACAGTGACTCATGGCAAAAAACAATAATGTATGAATTCCTTTACTGTTACATCCTCTGGTTGAGAGATGTAGTGGCACCCACTGTCACGGTTTAAGGAGGGGGACGAGGCAGGAATGAACTTAAACAGGATTTATTACTGAAAACTACAAAATCAAGGGAAACTAAGGAGGGCGTCAACAGACACTACAAAAACAGGCAGAAACACGAGAACAAAGTAACAACTCAGGGATCTAGGGACAAAACAAAAACCACTGCACAAGGGCAGGAAAACACTCACGGGAAACAGGTAACAAAGTCTAAGGTCCAGAGGGGGAAAACAAGTCCAGGGAATCCAGGGGGGAAGCAGACAGGGCTGAGGAGGACAGGCAGGAACAGGCAGGTTCAGGCAGGTTTAGAAACAGGCTGGAAACAGGTGGGGGAACGACGCTGGGGACAGGTTGGGAGCGACGACGAACTGACAGAGGGGGAAAAGGGCTGAGGAGAGTTTTGTAGGGGAAAGTGGGCACAGGTGAGTCCAATGTTCAGCTGATTGCTGTGAGCAGAGGGAGAGAATGGGCTGGTGGGCGGAGTCCAGAGGGAGAGTGAGGTGGAGCGGTGAGGGAAATCCTCAGCTTGGCCTGATGCCCGGCCGAAACCATGACACCCACTCACTTTCACATGATAAGATCACGGCCCTTTTTTTATTTACGTGTTTCTCACTTTTATTTAATCAAGTTACTTGAGTTAAAGATGTGTTTTATAATGTACAGGATGTATTCTCTCTCAGCAAAACACATTTTTGTTGAGGGGAGTTACAAAAAGTCCTTCGTTATAAATGAGCAATCGGGTGTAACACAGTGTGGTTTGGTCAGATTCGACTGAGAGGCAGCAGAAGCAGATGGCTCCAACCTTTCTTCTATGGCCCCAGCAGTTTGTGTAGCATGGTAGCATTTCAAAGTATGTCATGGTGGCTACTGAGCACAAGTATCGTAGGGCAGGCTAGAGGCCTCGCTCTGTGCTGTAGCATGCTTCCATGTGTGAGTCACTGTCTCTGTGTGTGCATACAGATAAATGGGCAGTATTGAAAACTCGGAGGCTAAGACATAACTGCTGGAGCCTGGCAAATGACTGGCCTGTTTGTTTTGAGTGGACAGATGGACGGGTGGAAAACCATGTCTCTGATGGTACTCACTCTCCTTCATGCCCCACTGACCTCTTATCACATTGGCTCTTACATTCTCACTCACACACTTGGTGTCTTTGACATCCATCTGCCCATAGAGTGTAATGCAAGACTAAGACATGGAAAGGCCAACGCACATCCTCTTCCCTAATATGTAGGCACAGCAGATTGAGAAAGAGAGAGGAACACCATCCTTTGTTGGATAAAGGATACTTTATGTCTCCAAAAATGAATAGTTCCTACATAGGTTTGGTCCTTCTGATACAGAAAAGAGACAATAATAGAGCAAAAAAATAATAGAAGCTTAAATCTGGACTTCTCCTTCAGTGAAACATACTCTGTTCTGTCCACTCATTGGAATTGCATTGCAACCAAGGGAAATAGGAAATATATAAGAGAAATGTGAATTATAAAATATAATCTATAGCAAAAGATGACTTTGAAAACTTCCACATGGAAAAAAGACTTTTCTTTCTTGCCTTAAAAGTACTTTATTAAATGTAACATATTCGTTAATAGGGTTTTCAATGGATCAGTGGAGGGTCAGTGTCTCTCTGTTGTCTGCCGGATTTGCACACTTTTCTACAAGTCTACAAAACACATTCATTATTAATGTAGCTTTATGATCCGCTGGTGGATTGGAGCTATAATATCATGTCCAGAAGATTTTGCTGCTGTTATTTCTCAAACTAACCTGCAGTTCTGTTTTCATCTCTCTCTTTCTTCTCCTCCTGACTTCTCTTCTCTCCTTGGTTGATTTAGCCTCCCTCCTTTTTTGCTGAAAGTTTAGTCTCATTTCTCATTACATTGAGCTCAGCTCCACTTAGGCACAGGGTACAGATGCTCAGCTCTAAGTCACGGTGGAGCCCTCCAAGTTCAGCCAGCCGCACCCGCCATTGATTAAGCCCCCTGTGCGCTGAAGAATCAAACATCATTTTAGCATTTCATATGTCTCTTTTCTGAGTTCGGGGAAGGACTCATATGGCACTAAGTCTCTACTCCAGATCAACCTGACACCAAGCTGTCATGTGTCGTTTCTGTTGTAGTCAGGGAACACGGCACTGTCACTCGGGTCTAGCTAACTGTTTTGTTGAGGTCTTCTTCGCGCTCATCCTATATTCATGAAGGGGAAGAGTCGATCGGCGCGACTTGTTCGGTTCTAGGGTGTTGCTGAGACCTCAGTGCTGAATTTGGAGTCAGGATAAGTAGGACCCGAATAGAGGATGGAGCTGTTGGTAACGTAATGAGAGTGATGGAAGCTGGGAGAGGCCAGTGAGTTATGATTCTGATGATGATCAGACATGAAACGTAATCTCTTCACATTAGCCTTCCAGAGTTACTCGCTATGGCACCAGATATAGATAGTCTTCTCTCAGTTCACCTATCAACACACACACACGGAGCTGATTGTTGAGCCACGTGTCTGTGTGTGTGTGTGTGTGTGTGTGTGTGTGTGTGTGTGTGTGTGTGTGTGTGTGTGCAAATGATGCACAGGTGAGAGCTTGAGGGCATGTACTGTATGTGCCAGTGTTAATGCACCACTCTCTCCTCTGACACACAGTTCAATGAGCTCCCTCTCAAAGTGGATTGATAGTCATGGTGGTGTGCAGAGAGACTGAACAGATTGCCGTGGTAACTGTGTCTGTCAGATCAGCCAATATGTTGAGTTTATCAGGTGGAGATTGACTCTGGGCAGGGGTCTCGTACACTGGCGTCCTGTGCTCCAGCGTCCACTAAAAAGGCCCAGAGGCACGGGCTAATGGATATGACGTCAATATGGAGAGGGAGGAGGGCCATTAAAAAGAGCATCAGGGCAATAAAAGTGCCCAATCCACTTTGTGTGTCTGTGTGTTTGTGTGTGTGTCTGTGAGGGCAGATAGATGCTCTAAATGCAGAGCCAAAATTTCTTTTGCATGAATCCAAATAGCACAAATACAGCGCATGTTGGTTTGTTAAGAAGTATATTTTTTGATTATTTGAAGAACGTCTCAGTTAAGTGCCAGGGAGGGAAGTATAGGGAGAACATCAGTATGTGCTGTGTGTATCTCTGGCAGGTGTCTGTGGGCTGAAAGAGGATCCACACATGAGTATGAATAATAAAACAGACACCGAGCGCCTCTGCTGTGTGCTTGCTCACACTCGCACAAATCCAAACATACACAAATACACATGCACACACATTTTTCCACTCCACTGGTGGATGAACGATGCTGTAAGAATGTGGTCTGCGTGGAATCCTCCGCGGGAAACGGGTAATGAGGGTTGATGGATGGTACTGATGGGGCTAAATTTGCACCACTGCGGAGATCTGCAGAGGTAGACTGAGAAAGTGTTTGTGTGAAACACTCTGGTCCCAACGCTGCCTCAGTGTGTGTGTGTGTCTGGGTGTGTAGGTCTGTGTGTGTGTTTACAAGAAAGCCGTGTTTTTGTTTGAGAGAGTCGTGGGGGATACTCTTTGGAAGCAGAGAGCACTAATGAATCCAACTTACCCAGCATCCCCAGCTGCCTAGCGACCTGACCTCTCAATCATTCTCAATGGGCACCTCTTATTTATAGAACCATTATTTTTAGCCCTCTATAATTTCACCACCGTGCCTCTTGATGAATTAAAAAAAAAAAAAAGACTATTCGTGGGAAAACTGAGACAGAAAATTGGAGAGAGACAGTATAAAAAGACTGCAAAACAGCAATGTCTTTAGGTTTGCATGTATCTGATTATAAACCAACTGACTGGGCAAATTAAACACTGCAGTATTAGGATAAATGTTTATATAGAACTCTAATCCATCTACTAGTTGAGATATATTACTCTGGAACAGAAACGATGCTCCAGAATTTAATAAGGAAGCAGAAATTGTTGAAATGCTCTGATTGTTTATACTGGTGATCCTCCCTCAGAACAGAATATCTCCGAGCTGTTGTGTTCTGACTTGACTGGAGGTGTCGACAGCAAGCGAGCTTTATCCTACATGAACTATTAATATCTTTCAAATTAAATGGTAATCCACCAACAAGTGCTAAGATTTTTCAGTCTGTTCAAAGTAGTAGTCTGACTGATAAGCGCTGTGATCCACTGAGCCACTCCTCTAGCCTGGACTATAGTAACCAGACTAGTGACTTGCTCATGTGTCCTTGTCAAGACACATGCAAAGTGAGGTAGCAATCATACGTGATGAACCACTCTACCCTGAATAATGAAATTCACCACAAGGCTGAAACCTGTCAGGCACTTTCCTGTGGTTGATGCTGTGTAATCCAAACTCCCTGAGGTGGTTCTTGTTTGGTCCCAAATGCCTGCTCTTGAGGCAGGGAATCACTGGCCAGAGAGAGAACAACAGTGTTGGCAAAAGATGAACTCCCAGTACACAGATGAGGAAAGAGAGGCGGATTTTAGCAGTTCAACAGAATGGATACACACACACACACACACACACACACACACACATACACATACATACATACAGCAAGAGAGGAGAAGAGGGTCGGGAAAGGGCGCAGGGCACAGAGGGAGAAGTGGATGTAGACTAACTATGAGACAATCAAGTGAAACGAGAGAGTGAGTGCTGGAAGATGGTAATTTATTCAGTCGTGAAAGCCTCTTAGCATTGGCACTGCACAAATCAAGCCCATGAAATCAAATTTTCAGGGCAATGAAGATGTGTATGAAGATATGTGAAACTGTTATGTAACTGGTACATAGCTAAAAGGACCACTTTCCACTACGGTACACCAATAATGTGAGCAGTGTCTGAGAAATGAGTGAGGAACCAATCAGGAATGACCTGCTAATTCATTATTTGCTAATGAGTCGACACCCTTAATAACTCATAGTAGGTAATGATGAGTTGTGGGTTAGACACAGAAATGTAGTTTTTGGTGTTTGTGTGTGCTGCACATCTGTTTTTGTGGCCTCCTGTTTGTTTTCTAGACTGTAGACCCCTGCCTCAAGGCTGAACCAGGATAGAAGAAGAATAGACTTGGCAGGCCTTGAGTTGGCCATCTGTTTCTTTGGATGTGGTCAGTCTGAATCAGGCCCCTCCGTCTCTTACACACACATAGACACACAACCCTCGTCCTCTTTCTACTGGCTTTCTCATGCTCTGTATTTCATCAAGCCTCTTACACACACAGGCACGGTGCATCTGGCTGTCCAGTCTGCCCCGTCCCGTGGCCATGTGTCTGTACTTCTGTTGAGAGGGTCTGTGGTTTCAGATAGAGAGAGAGAGAGAAAAAAAAAAAAGTGGGGGCGGGGGGGGGGGGCTCATATCGATTCATACCCGCCAGCGACGTGCCAAGAAGCTGCTTTCATAATCCTCCCTCTTAAATAATTCACCACTCGCCCTCAAAATTTCATCAGCACCTACATATAGAGAACAATCTCCCCCTCAGCAGCATTGTGTAGAAGGTGTGCTTACAAGAAAGAGAGGGGAGGCGGGGGACGGGAGGGGTGATGAGCAGCAGATGAGTGAGCAGGTGGAAGATGGTTGGGCTTGGACTCTTGTGCAAACCCAAGTTCAACTATTACAGGCCATTTCATGCAGCTGCAACACGTGCATGTGTGCATCGCCAGCCATGACAGTTAGATCCGCTCCATGCCTGGAGGGTGTGACAGAGTGTCTTGACACTTCATTTGGTTTGTCAGGCAGCTTCAACTAATGGTCATCCATACCTGCAGGGCTGCTGTGGCAGCAGACACACAGCAATGCATTTGCCATGCAGCCTCACCACTTCTCTCTTACTGCCTCTGTGTTAGTTGCGGGGCAAGTTTATTCTCGGTCTTAGTTCCCTTTTTCCAAGTCTCCATCCAGTGCAGGTTTCATTTACTAACTTCTATCAAGCCTGGTGTAAAGTGCAATGATACAAAAGTAGGCCGGTACTGTCCATTCTCCTTTAAAGAGACAAGGAAATCCCTGCAGCTACCTTTGCATCAGGAAGCAGCTGGCTTCATTAGCGGATTGCTGCACACAATAAGAACTGTTATTGGAACTGCTTCATCATGTTAAGTCCTTTTTTTTCTGAGATTCGTCTGATATATTTAGCTGGTGCCGGCAGACAATCGCCCTTTATCCTCCGCAATAAAGAGATCACACTGTCCAAATATGACAACCAAACACAGGATGAAGACATGCCTCAGAGGCAGCCATGAAAGATTTCACCATCTCTATCAAAATGAGGCATCTGATCTCATACCCTTGAGGTAGTTTTGGGCAAGAGTCGGAGAAAATAAAATGGAATGAAGGAGAAAGAAGGCCATGAAACAAAATCTGATCTGTCCCACAGTTATAATTGGTTGTGGAAATAGACTCGCAGGCAAGTGCCATCAGACTAGTTCACTTATTGGAAGCTTCATCAACAGCTTTGTTTTTGAAATTGGTTTTTCACTGACCACAGCCCTTTTCATTATGATTTCCCAGTCAGTCGGGCACATACACACACCAGCGAGCAGTAATGTGTCAGGCTATTATTTTATTTTCAGTCAAATGCTTCGCTCGTCATTAACAGTCATTAAACAGCTTGAGGTTTTAGAGCAATTCAGCGAGGACCTCGCTGGGCCTGGGAGAGACTTTAGCAGAGGCGTCCACATTTGTGTGGCTTACATTTTCATACAGTCATTAATAGTACTTGCTAATGGCAAAGTCGAAACATCCAAAGAGGCAAAAAAACAAAAAAAACAACATGGATTGGCTTGAGTTTTACTAATGTAGATCTTCTAGCATTGTTACCCAATTACAGTGCATAAAGAGCATTTAAATAGATATTATAGATTTACAGCACATGGCTTTATTTCCATGCCAATGGAAGCTTTGCTGGTGCTGAGCTCGTTGGCTAGCATTAAATTAAATCTGTCTCATGCACCAAAGCTGGTGGTTGCAGCTCTTTTCTGCGAAAGTAGTGGCTCACCTCTCATACACTCTCTGTGTGTAGAAATGAAGTGGCAGTGTCTATCAAGGGTAAACATATTTCATGTTTCCTCATCTTAAAACATGTAGAAACTAATTTAAGGAACTAAGACAAGGACATTGTTTTATTCATAGCTGAGATACGTTGCTGAAAAGGATTGATTCAATCATTCAATGGGCGTTTTTTTGCTCTCAGGTACTGACTGTTATCCAGCCCTGTATTCCTTTAACTCCACCAGACTAAATTTAGCCTCTTTCCCCGTGTCACGCTGAGACATCCAGGTGAATGTTGCGAGAAGGGAAATGAATTCTGCGAGATAATAATATCTTTGGCTCCCACAGTCTTTTCTTTGCTCCCAACTGTCCTTGGCTCCACAGGGATCCAGCTGGCTGAAATACTAACAGACTCTCTCTTCCTGTTAAACTGACACTGTTGGAAACACTGACGGCTGTCAGCTTCCGTGGTGGAGGGACGTCTCTATATTCAGCAGCCGAAACTGTAAGAAAACATGGGAGAGGTAATGGAAACAGAGATGTGATACAGCATAATTGCACTTTTTTTTTTTAAATCCCACACAGTAGCACAGGAGGATCCTGATACATAGATAATACAGGCAAAAACAAATCACTAGAGCAAAGTATAGGCTTCTTGGAACCTTGTTAACCTTAAGTAGGTTTATAATATCTACACTACTGAGGATATACTGCAGCAAATAATAATTCCTTCTACCATGAGACATACTGCATCCTGATCAAACAACACTAAAGTAATAGCTACAGCCAGCAGCCGACGAGCTTATCACAAAGACTGGAATTAGCCTTTCTTCTGTCTTTGTCAAAATATAATGTTATTTAGTGGGCCTGTTATACTAGCTACAGGACAGCTTTATATGTACAGATATGAAAGTGCTATCGGTCTTCTGCACATCTGAACATAATTTGCATTCTCTGAAAGGGAAAGTTCTTCAGAATTAAAATGTAAAAATTATATGAGAGGCTTACTCTGGTTTATTTAAACCATGTGTTTCAACAGTTACCGTACTTAAGCTCTTTCAAATTCAACTTAGATTTTTGTGTCACTGCCTTTAAAGGGGCCTTTGCGGCCCTATAAGATTATTATCATTGTTCACCTAGCTGTAGGGATTGAATACATTTCACCTTAAGTTGCATTATCACAAATGTATTTCAGCAATGTGAAACATTCAGTAGAATTATTTTTATAGCGTCTGTCAGCATTTGGTTTCAAATCATGACTTGCTGCAATTTCCAAATTGGCTTTACATATGCAGAGTTATTTCTGGGCATTATTGTGCTGCGGCTCAGTTTATACAACAGAAATGAAAACGTGATATTTGGACATCTGTTGAGTGGGTGATTGTTCATCACTGTGCAATATGGCAGAACATTTTTGAAAGTTTTCTCTGGTTAGATGAGATATGTACCAAAGCACATTATGTCTTATGACAATGAACCCATGCTTTTATGTAAATGCTCTGCACAGCCGGCTTCAACATGCACAGATGATTCCATGGCGTATGTCGTTGAATACACATGCACCTGATAACAAATACGCATGCACTACTCATAACAATTTTATTTTTACACTTGCTCAAGTGATGTGAAATTTAGGTTAAAGCTACAGAGAGGGTGGGATCTCCACTCTAGGTTGCAGTAGATTGACCTAAATACTGCAGTTAGAGACTTGGCCGTAAATGGATTGTTCTTTTGTAACACTGCAGTAATAAGAAAGGAAGCTTCTGCTGTACGGTTCTTTGCTTTATCTCCTCATAAAGCGACATTGCATTATTACTAAGACATGTAGTGCTCAGAGCACCTCATGCATGACAGCTCATATGCAGTAATGTTTCTTATAGAGGTTAGTGTTACGACCTAGTTTATATCCATTATAAACCATTAATTTCCCCTCATACCATCAGTGACACTGAAATCAGTACAAACATTTGGGATTATAGTTATTTTTTGCCTGGAGTTAAAAATATTATCATATAACTCCAGTGTTTCTATGCTTGTGGAGCACATGGTGGAAGTTAAGAGCTTATCACGCTGCACATCTGTGTGCATGCGCGTGTGGGTTTGTGTGAGAGCGCTGTCTGCCGCATGTTCTCATGACATCTGCCGCACAACCTTTGTTTTTGGGCGACATATTTGTTGCTACATAACTTTGATGACGTCTGTGGATTGGAAGCACCCATGGCAATAAATGATTATAAGCGTTTTCTGACGCTGTCCTTACACGGCTGCTGTTGTTTGTTTTTTTGTTTGTTTTATTTCTTGCAGTCTTGCAATTTTTCCGTTTCGATCTTACAGCCAGCTTGTGAGTCACTGCCGACATTGATGTCTGCATAGTGTTTATTCTATTTTAGCTATTTGTTAGTTTTATGTCAGTGCTAACGCTGCTTGTCCCAGTGCACAGTCTCTCACATTCTTTATTCTCTCAGCCATTTAGTTTTTCTTTTGGAGGTTATAAAAGATGTTACAGTACCTATATTGCCAGCTATAAGTCTGCCAATAAATGTATTCTGACACATTTCCAATCTATTGATCAAGGTATCTTTCTTCCAGTAAGCTTTGTCTTTGTAGTCCTGCCTGTATGCACACTTGTGTTTGGTGTACTTCACACATAATATGACAGGTGCTTTTTGCATCGCACATTTTGTGCTGGAAATGGTATAGTCAGATTCTTTCTGTAGCGCATATTCCCCTGTCTGCTCCAATTATGCAAGTTATACCTTTCATCGCCTTTCC
This sequence comes from Anabas testudineus, assembly GCF_900324465.2. NCBI lineage: Eukaryota > Metazoa > Chordata > Actinopteri > Anabantiformes > Anabantidae > Anabas > Anabas testudineus. Next base: position 22,723,048 of record NC_046611.1, on the reverse strand, counting down.
CTTATTTCGATATACTCTATATGTGTTTTGTCAGTGGTGTTTATACTAGTGCTCAATCTCTGTTGAAGAGCATATGCTGTTTATTATGAAGTCCATGTGTCCCTGGTGAGAAGGACATCCGATTGGGGATTTGCAAACTTGAAACTGAGAAGATGACTTACAGCATACCTCTTGTCCAAACTCAAATTATAGAGCAAACACAGTCCCTGTGAGACTCTGGCTCTCTTTGTCTTCATCTCTCTGCGCTCCCCCTTCCTCTTCCCTCTCATCCCCTCGCTCTCTCTGTCAGAACTGCAACAGAAGGAAATAGCACAGAGGGAGCACAGCAGAGAGGGAGGAGTGCTGTAACTTAATTTGCCCTGCTGGTTGAGTATCTGCTACTTGAGCACTCGAACTGAAGAAGAAACTCATCCAAATGTTTATTAACTAGTGCTGCTAATCACATGGAGTGGAGAGTTTCTCCTCCTGAGCAAACGGAAATGTTTTCTCTGCATGTAAACACAGTTAAGTACTACCTGTAGACTTCCTCCAAGGTAAGACAATGGATCAGAAGGAATTGAGAGACATTCTGGCAGCCATACTGATGAAAAAGCTATAGTGGAGTAAGGAGGTGTTAATGGGTGTGTGGGCACGTGGATGTCTGTGTCCTCTAAAAGTGGTAATCTGCTATTTTCTCCTACATTTTTAAAAGAGTTCATGAACGGTAACCCAAACAACACGTTCACATTAATAGCCATCTTTCCCAAAAGCGCAGATGAGTTGTCAGTAAAGTCCCTGTGAATAGCGCTAAGTCATCCTGGAATGGGTCCAGAGATATTTTAGTCACAGGGGGGTATAAGCACATAAACAGCCCACTAACAGTGAACCGAGAATGAATTTTTTGGTCTTGGCAGCTGCTGACGACTGGTATGAAACTGGCCACAGCTCAATCATACAGTCTTGTTAGGCTGAGTTATTCCATCATGGGTTTCTTTTCTGACTGGATTGTTCTTGCATTGAATGTGATTTCCTTACAGAAAGGGGAACTCCACCTCAGTGGGGGATCTGTTACTCAGCCATTGTTTGAACCCCCGTTTCCTGCAGTAGATATAAATGTAGATAAAGTTTACAGTTACACTTTTCTTCCTCCTCCGTCCGTGTGTGTGTGCCTCTGGCTATCTACTTTCGCTCATTTGCAGATTTAGTCATATGAACTCACCGTCACAGAGTAGTTAGATTGGTTCGGACTTGATTTATCTTTATTGAATGTCAGTGTGTTGAAGATAAGAGCGACAGTGCACAGGCGTCACATCACTTTAAAAATGCATGGCTGTGAGAGCTGGCTGACAGCTTAATATTTTCTCCACAGCACGAAGCAAGCCATCGACCTACTCACAGACACCCCCACCCCCGCCTTGTTATCACATTGTTCCTCTCGCGCATCAGAACTTCTATTCTCTTTAATGTCGTTCCCTCTGCCCCTCTCTGGCTGTCTTGTCTTGTTACCCAGTCAATCTTTCACTCTCTCCCGTTCACTAGTAGTACCAACACATTCTGTCACTCAGGGGTCGCCACAGACCATCTTCCATCACGCTCAGGAAACTGCGACTCTTAGTTTTGCTCTTCTTCCCCCGTTTTTTTTTTTTTGCTCTGCCCCCAGCTTGTGTTCACTTTCTTGATCTTTCACTCACAGCTTAACTGCCCCGTCCCCTTTCAATCAGCATAGCTCAGTGACAGAGCCTGTTCCTGTGGAATGTATCCCATCACCTGGCGGAAATGCACCATGTCCAGTGCTGTACCTGTCACAACCTGCCCCCTTCAAGAGGTTTTCCCTTAGTCCAGACCCAGAGAAACATTGTGTAATACAGACAGATCCCAAGCTCCTTCTTTGCACAGATTCCTGTGCAATTTCAGCACAATTTCAACCTCTGTTGAGAACAGATCCGTGTGGTGGGCAGAAAATAAAGACAGAAGCTGGGAGATGGTAGTAGGAGGTGAGAAACAGAAAAAAGACAGATCTGAAAGTGTTAAATTAATGTTAAGAAGATAAAAAAAGGAGAGAGATGAAGAGAGATGGTTCGTTTAAACTGGGACATACTGTAGAAAAGGGGATAAAATAGAAGAAACAGGAAAAAAGGAGGTAAAAAAGGAGCAAGAAAGACAATGGTTGGTGCAATGAGTAGCTGGAAGGCAAAAACAGGAAGAGAGAGAATCTGGGTGAAACAAACAGGGAACTGGAATAAACTAAGGGAAACAGCTCTTTTTGGAATACACCACAGCCGAGAAACATATCAAGTTAATCAGCAAAACTCACACACAGAAACAACACCGAACAACAAAAGACAACACTGAAACGGGAGAAGCAGCAACAAGAGGAGGAATGATCAGAGTGGAAACACATTTAAAAAAACACACACACACACACACACAAACACCAGCAGAGACAGAGTGTGGAGGGAAGGCGGCCAAGACAAACCCTAAATAGTTGCAGCGTCTAATGCTCAGATGAAAATCTGCCCTCTGCTGCGAGGCCTCTGAGTGAATGTCTTTGGTGTCAGCACATTCAAAAGGCTCTCACACACACACACACACACACACACACACACACACACACACACACACACACAGTGCACAGTAATAGTGGTAAGTCATCTCAAAATGTCCAGAGCCTTGCAGGAGTACTGCAGGGCTATTAGAGTTAACTGCTGACCTGTAGGAGTTAGCAGTGACAATCATCTTGCACTCAGTACCCCTCTAAGCTCTGGGAGAAATGTTGTACCCATGGTTTAATGAATAAAAGGCTTTTGGACGGCATGTGCTCATGTGACTAGCAGAAAATGCTACCAAGTTATCATCACGTTTTGATTACAGATTAAGGGCTCTGTTTTCCTGCAGGCACAATGCCAGCGTTTGTCCAAAAGCTGAGATTTTATGCAATTGTCCTCGGAGCTGGTCTGTTTTCTATATTATTAAATTTTTTTCTCAGTCGGTGCCCACCTTTTCCTGGCTGTGGGCGAATTTGCAGCAGTGTGGGAGAAGAGGCGCAGCTTGGGCTGTGTTTATGCAGATTAGGCAGCAGTCAGTGTTTGTATATGAATATGAACTTATTTTAGTTGACCTTCAATGTTTATAGCAAGTAGCCGTTGGAAGGATGATTGCATTAATTTTCCTGTTTCCTGACTGCACAGTAAAACCAGCCCTCAGATATTCCAGCAGCTGCTGCACCAATATAGATTAGATGCCTGTTGATTTTAGTCTTTGACAGCACGTTTATGGTGATTTACATGAGTAATTGTAGTGTAGTGAGTATTTTGAATGTGTTAACTCTTTATATTTTAGAGATGGACATTCCCTCTAATCTAAGACTTCCATCTCACATGCTGCTTTTGAAGGGGACGTGATTGGCCATCATCATCGACTCCTGCCCTATCTAAGCCTATTCATCAAGCATTGCTCCTAGTAATAATGTATTCCACCTTTCTTCAATATTGCACCTCGATGAGCCATTGTAAAAATAGCAAAAAGATCACTGGAGACGCCCATAGCCACCAAATGAATTTGGACTTTGCCTCGTTTCAGGAAAAAAGGGCCCTTAGTGCTAAATATAATGCCATAGTGCTGCAGTGTAGGGATTCAGAATTCACAGAGATACACTGAATGCATCCATACACTGACCTCAGCAGGGTGATGATTTCAGCCACGCAGAATGTCAAGCAGAAATGAGCATAAATGTGTCTGTCATTTAGCAAGAGTTTACGCACTCTCCTTTTTTTTTTTTTTTTTTTGCCGTGATGTGAAAGATGAGAGTGATTTTGATGAAACTGTTCTGAACTAAAAGGTCATGTTCAAACCAAGTCGAGTTCCACGCTGATTCTCACTTTCATCGCTAAATCACATGCAGCGTTATACTGACTGTGCAGTCTAGCACTCACACATGTATGAAAACCTTGGTGTTTGTCTCTTTCACTTTGTCATTTTATTGTATTAAATCAGTTTTTCGCTGTAATCTTTCATTCGCTACAGTGTGGGGGAGGATGAAAATCCTGAGGAGCACCCTTCTTTGGAGGTAATAACACCATTTTTTCATACTGTCATTGTATTTATTCTTGCTGCATTTGTTCTTTCAGGACTCAAAATGTATTTTAATTTGAACTCTGTGCAGTGTCAGCACCATCGGCCTCTCAATAAAAAAATCATGTAGAACACCCTGATGAGATTTTAAATCAGAATTCCTGTTGTAATATATATCACAAGGTGCCAAATCATTTATAAATCATTATAATGTATCAAGAAACTGTGACTGTCACTGCACAGTTGTACTGTACTGGTACTGCTCATGAACCCCCATTTAAAATAATGAGCTAATATTAGTGCTACTGTATATTTATGTATTACAGTTAGTGGGAACTTGTGACATGAAACTTTTAAATAAGAAAAGCTAATTCTCGAAAAAGGAAGCTCAGCAACTGCTGTTAAAAAAAACAAAGTGATATAGATGTGTGTGACTGTGTGAGTATATGAGCTTTGAGCATTGACAGGAACTCAACAAAATGCTAGAGCATGGAGCAAAGACAATGATGTGCTGGCTGATACTTCATGTGATTAATCACAACTGTTACAGTGTATTTTGCACATACTGTACATTATAGAGATTTAATGCAGCATCTTTGCTGTATGTCGCATGGATTTACAATATATCCCGCCAACCTGTCCCACTGACATTTAATATGCTTCTACCCTTTAATTTCGTCTCGGTTGTTTGTTTTAACCACTCTGTGACTTCAAAGTAAAAAAAAAAGGTTCAAGAGGAGGAAATGCACCTTTACTTCCTGATAAATGACAGGCTGTAGCACTTCCTCTGACACTCACAGGCCCTCGGAGTGTGCATTTTTGCTGTGCAAGCACTCTCAACCACACACACACACACCCTTTTTTTTTTTTTTGACTTGACTCTTATCACAATGATTTGAATGGTAAGTCTGGTCACCTGCCTTCCCCCTATGAAGCCAGTGTTACAGACAGAATAGGTCTAGGGAAGACTGGAGGAGGATCCCAGTGGAGGTATAAGACTGAGCTCTAGTTCTCTTTCTTATGGAAATAGATGAATGTAACCTTGAGCCCACACAGACACAGCTCTGGGCAGGTTCTTACTGTAACGGGAAGGAATATCTGGGGACTCTGCAGTATCTTGAAACAGAATTCTTTTTTTGTTTTTGTTTTTCATACCTGCACAAAACCAATATGGGTATTGTTATTTTGAATTATTTGGGCATCTGGGGGTTCATGTTTTCAGCATCTTTATCAGGTATCAGCTACCTCAGAGGGTCTTTCTGTGTCACTGAGAAACAGTGGTTCTCTCATGGTCTACAGGTTGCTACAGAGAGGCCAGAGACAACACCAGGGCTGTTGCACAGACTGGACCACAAGTATCCTTTCACTATTTCGTTTTTAAGCACTGTCACATCTGCTCACACTCATAATGGTTAATGCACTGGTCCGTGGGGTAGTATTATAAAGTGAGTACAAGGAAAAATGGAAGCGTGCTTCAATTCAGAGCGTATGAAGAAAGACGCTTATGTACAGTGATAGGAGCACAAACTGGAAGGTCACGAACTGCTTCAGTTTCTTAGCACTAGTACAGTACCATTCAAAAGTTTTTGGTTACTAAGAAAATGTTTTTATTTCCATGAACACAAACATGCCACATTATTAGGTCCACCTTGCTAGTACTGTGTTGGACCTCCTATTGCATTAAAGGGTGACAGGGTGAATTATCCTGCTGGAAGTAGACATCAAAAGATGGGTACATGTTGGTTATAAAAGGTTTGTCATGGTCAGCGTCAGTGCTCAGGTAAGCTGTGGCACTCAAATGATGCTCCTAGGTACTGAGGGGCCCATGTGTCCCCAACACCATTATACTGCCACCAGCCTCCTGAATCATTGGTACGAGGTAAGATACATTCATATTTGTTGTTGATGTCAAATTCTGACCCTACCATACAAATGTTGAGACTTGAAATTGAGACTCATAAGGATTTTTGTAAGCACATGTAGTTATTCAGCTGCAAGAAAACAGTAGTGGAATTTCTTGAGGGCAGTCTCCTGACCTGCCCCAGTGCCCAGTAAAAACCACATCATTTTACTTTATGGCCTCCATCTCCTCTGCAAAATGATGAAATGATAAATAAATGAATCGAATGAATTCATTTGAATTAAAGTGAAGGGTGAAATATTTGAAAGGACAGTGTTGATAATGCAATTAACCACTGTGGGTTGGAAAAGCTCAAAACGTGCAGATGCAGAACTAGATGATAGGCAATGTTTTGTTTATGGAGAAGTGTTCTAATCTTGTTTCAGCAAGAAAGTCGAAAACCTCTAGTGAATTTTGATAAATAGAGATGTTTGCAACAGACTGTCCATTAATTTGAGAAACATACCCATATTAAATCATGTTATGACTATTAATCTTCTCTGATTATAACAGTAATGCACTAAATGGGCAGAATAGAGAAGATTACTTGAGTGTAGACAAGAGGCAACAATGCAGATAGAGTGGGTTTAGGTTCAAAATAACATAAAACAAAAGTGGAAAGCTGTGGAATAGATATAAGACCATATGTCAGGTAAGGATGAGTGAAGGAGTGAATCAAGTGACAGGACTGTCAGGAAGTTGGATGAATGCAAGACAGGGATGAGTGGTCAGGGTATGGATTGACAGAGGATTAGTGAAAACAGAAAACTGTGAGAGCGTGACACTTTCTGGTCATATCTGTATCTGTACAGGATTTTTTTCACATCATGCCTTGCATGCTAAAGTAGAACACGACACACGTGCAAACATCTGGCTTCACGTAATTCTTCCATAGTCAAAGAAAGACTTTCTACATATCGTTTATATGTTGTAACATTCTGAGACTAATGTTTCTCTAACGTGTGCCTCCTCCGTTGTCTTTACAAGACTCCATGTTCCTGCTGCTGAAAAGCCTCCACACAACATGATACTTCACACTTAGATGAGTGAGACTCTCGGCCAAGTTGCTTTACAACTGAGTCCATTTAAGCCCATTTTGAAAATAGGTTGAAAACTTACTGCAAAAAAACACATCACATTTGATTTATCTGAAATAATTACAGATTACGTCATGGATTATTGTGTAATGATTATCTAATTAAACCCATTTGGAATAGAAATATGGTGAAAAGCTCAATGTGGAACTGGCTGTAACCTAACTTCTTTTGCTTTTATTGGATTTGATCTTAGTGTTGCAGTTTCAGAGAACAGTGATTCAAATCATGTCACAGTCACTGCCAAAATGAGTTTCAAAATTCTTTCTTTGCAGAGATAGGACACTTTTACATTTTGAACTAGTGAAATCTATACCTTAGAGCAGTTCAGAATGACTGATGAATGACTGTGATTCAGTGAACGGCAGGAGGGGATGCAACATCACCTGAAGTGGCCGCGTCACAACCACGTTCTTCTCCTCTCATCCAACACAGCCAGGAAGTTGAATAAATGTAGTATAGTGCACATGCTTAATATGACTCACCGCAAACAATTAACTTATATTTGCCTGCATTGACCTACTCCTGGCTTGCAACAAAATATTGCAAACTGCGTAACCATAGCAACTACACAGCTATCCTGCAGACATTGTTAAGTCTGCATGTACATAGTGGGTTAATTAGCACATTTGACAGAATGAATGTCTGTGTTTTGTTTTTGTTTTTTTTTGTTTTTTTTTTGGATATCCATGTGAATGTGAGAAGGCTGAGGAGGGGTGGTGTTGAAAGTAGCCACAGACGCCTGATGAAAGGCACACTCCTGGCCCGTGTTTCCCATTGATGGGGGAAAAACATAGTCTGAAGATGCTTTGATGTGACCAGGTGAGAGGAGGCTCAGCCTGTATTGCGCTGCCAAGTAACTGAGTTTCTACTTGGCTTGTGTCTCTTACTGAAGTAATACTCTTAGGAGCAGATTTTGACCGTTTGATCCTTCTGGCAGAAATGGTTTACAGACTGTTTTGAGGACAGGTAACCACTCATTTTGGGTTGACTCTGATCCCTCATCCCAAAGGCCACCCATGTTTAAGAAACCTGAAGTGTCTATTATACAGCTGGTGGGGCTCAGGATGAGCCTGTGACATGACTTGGTTGTGAAATCTCAGGGTGTTACTTATATTTATAGCATTGTATTGTTTACCACAATAATCACAGGCATAAAAAATAGTCTACCAGAAGTAACGGTTAAAGGGAGGTGGCACCAACTGTAAATATGTAGTGCTGTCATTTTGTATTGTGTGTTAGAGACACATACAAGTAGTTATTATGCAGTATTTTTATTGTGTTGTATTATTATGTGTATTATATTGTTGGATGTCATAACCTATAAGCAGCGTTTAACATTGTTGCTGGTCAGTGGGGCTAATTTTACTTGTACTGTATTTTAAATAGACATAGTTTAAATACATACATAAATGTATATGTACATTAATTAAATTAATTAATTTGTAGGATTATTTTAAGTTTTGCATGAATATGGATCTGCATTATCTTATGTTTTGTTTTTTAGAGTGTAGCATACCGAATTGAAGCAGGGGATGAAAAGCTAGTATCGCTCTATTCAATGGTAAACAACTCCACCAGCAGTGGCTAAAGACCAGCCGTAAAACCTTTGACATCCTCATTCTAGTTTCTTATTCTGGGACTTTATGTTAATCTAAACTAGCAAGTATGAGAGAAGTATCGCCAAATTAGTCTTTAATGTGGGGCAAGGTCGCAGCACAAAGAACCGTGAAGCATGCTTCATGGTTTAAAAATACTTCAACAAGGTGCATCACTGTATCAGTCTGGCCTATTTATTTTTTAATAGGAGTCATTGACCCTCCTTGCTCTTCTTCATTATTTTAAATGTATATGTGCTTATTACGTGTGCTTTGTCTTCACTAGTACACAATACAATCTGTGTAGTAGCAGAAGAAAAATGCCTCAGAAGCTTGCTGAAGTATAGTAGTTGAGTAAATGCAGCCTTTGTCCCTGTTTGAGGGGTCGGGAAAAGATGAGGAGTGGAGCATACAGAGGAGGGAGTGATGCTTGTTATGTTGGTGGCCTACACATACACACACACACACACACCTGACACCACTGTGGAGGAGAAACCAGTTCTAGCAGTTATAATTACCGTCGCTGTCTAATATTATGCCAGCATGGAACAGGAGGACAACTCACTTCTGTAGATGCCAAGGAAGTCATTATTCCCCCATTCTCTACCTCCTCATCCGACGCCCTCTTTCCCTTTCTTCTCTCTCCCTGTCCCTCATTTAAGACATTTATAAATAAGTCCTGTTAGCTGGCAGAATGATGCCCATAATTCCCACCTCTTGTATATTGCTGATAGCAGCACCAGAATGTAAGAATTGGTGCCAAGTAACATATTAGATCATTTTTCCCTTGTCCTTGTTTTTTGTGCTTATGCCAGAGGATTGTGTACTTGTGTGCAGCTTCTGAGTCCCACATTATTTACTATTGGCTTTGCAGTACAAAGGTTGCCTTTGTCCAGAAATGATAGCATTGCTGAAGTATTGTTTTGTCTTTGTCCATGGAACAAGCAGAGCAAAGCGTATGAACACCTGCAATAGGGGCAGCTATTAATCAGAAGTGTTTTTACAACAAAAAGCTGGTCTGTAGTCATTTTCGAGCCTGCGAAGAGTTCAAAGTCAAGTGTAATACAAGACGGGTTCTCCCTAAGATATTATATGCTGAAATCTGGCCTGAAACGCTCTGGAAGGACTGGTTCTCTTTGAGAATATCAAGTGACCACCAATAGTCACAAGTGATTTGAGTCCAAAGCTCCAGTAGACTTTAATCAAAACATCTGGCATCCAGAAACAGTCCTTTCTACTTCTGCACTGATCTACAATATCCTCGCCTATCCTCCTTCATATAAGCACTTTTATAACACTAACACATTTACAACCCAGTTCTGACCTTGCCTCTGGTTTCAATAAAGTCTAAGACTGACCCGCCTTGCCTGAAATAACACATTTTATACCTTTATTATATGAGTAAATTCGTTTTTATCTCCATCCAGCCTCTGCCGGGGCTGCTTTTGTAAAGCACTTCCTTCTGAAATCCCAAAAATAGCACAAGCACCTAAAGCTTGAATGACTAATATCGAGCTCTATGCAGTTTGCTGTGTTGAATAAAAGGCCATGATAACTTAACGACAGTAAGCTGAATATGGTTTTAAAAGGAAACTAGTGTCTGCACTGACTATACTTACTTTTTACAGTGTAGATGTTAACTACACTAAAAAAAAAAGTGTGTGTGTGTGTGTGTGTGTGTGTGTGCAGTCCAGTTGAAGACAGACTACTTGGGTGATGTGTCGACTACTGCATGTCTCATGTTATAATCATCGGGATCATGATCATGGTTGCAGATAGAGATTTCGTTTGGCCCCCTGCTCACAGTATGTTTGGGGAAACCGGCTATTGTTACACCGTTATATTACACAGTCACTTTACTCCAGAATAAATGACTCACTTTAACCCATTCTTTCTAACATAGTCACTGAAAATTAACACGCTTACCCGAGAAACTAAAGCTCAGATGTTGCATCTTTTGTCTTCTGAACCTTGAAACCTCTAAAACACTACAATTGCTAATTTTCACACATATTGCATAATGTGCTCCTTCTGTGTCAGGAAGCTGTGAATTGGTCCTGCTGAAATTTTGACTGTTAGCCTGCAGCTACGTTTTGAAAATATTCAAAACCACTTCCTCTCTCACACTATTGCCACCATGCCCTAACAAGGTCACAGATATTTAAAGCCGGTGCTGACACACTGTGGCCCTCCGCTTGCCGACTCACTGCCACAGTGCTGTGGAGCATTTGCCAGACTCTTCAGCAGTGCGCATGTGCAGGAGGTAAGACTCTTTTGTGTTGTTGCATACTTTATCCTGAGAAAAAAAGGAAGGCAAATGAAGTTATCAATTGTGAGTTTCAGGTTGAGGAGCGACTGTGTGAGACTGAACCAGACGCGTCCACCTTGGATTTGGAGAAAACTGACATTCAACTTGTATCTATCAGTGGCGATTCTGCATCCGAGCACCAGGAAGACCTGGTGGAGGGAGACCTGGGCCTTGGCACTGCTCCAGCTCTCACTAGGGAGGCCTGAAGCTCCAAGACACCTCTAACCCCAGTTTATCAGCCCCTGTTGCTGAGAGGCTAAGGCGGTGCCTCCCGCAGAGAATAAGGTCACTGACCAGGGCATGTGAGAGGAGCCAACCGGGACTCACTGTTACAATGGCTCCCAAAAGGTCACCCCTCCCCTTTGTGCTGACATGCAAGCAAAGACACACTCACAGAGGGAGAAAGACAACTGCTCTTTCTCTCACTCTGCTGATGCTTCTTGTCTTGGCTATGCTTTTTTTTGTTGTTGTTGTTGTTGTTATAAGTTGTTAATAGAAACGTTAAGCCCGTAAAATGTAAGTGCCTTAAACTCAACCAATAGGAAGCAGCATTTGACTTTAACACAGCAAGCAAAATGATCAAACAACCGTTCTGGTAACAAAAAAAAAAAAAAGAACACAGTAAGTCACACATTAATTATGAGCAGAGCATCTTCATGATACTTGGTTACATAACATTTTGGTTTCAAGCTTTCGGGAGAATTGCTCATGATTGAATGCTACAGTATTTCCCTTAATCAGCGGAAATGGTATTTTTGTGCCAACTTTGCTTCGCTCGTCTTCAACTCCTTATTAAACTTTTATTGCACAGTGTTCTGCTACAATCCTTTTAACCGATTCAAATGTATTCCACTGAATTGGTTGCCCCATCATCCTCTCCCACCCCCACCCTCCACATCTTGCTTATCATTCTGCGCCTCGCCAGAATGCCTCCAAATGCTTAAGTATATTAACAGCGTTTGAGAAAGAGACTATTAACTTGGGGTTTCCTCTGACTTCTTTAATTATACATTGCACTTTGCTGCTTTCTGAGTACATCATTATAAATCTCGGGGCCCTTTTCCCCCTGAGTGAAGCATGCTGTGTACTGCACAAATCCAATCTGTGAAGGTTAGACTTTGTGATTAGGCAGACTGTTTCTCTCATATTAATAAAGACATTGTCCTTGGAGGGAGGGCCTTCCACGGGTGGATCCTTGTATTGCTCCTCTGTTTCTTTTTAAACATTTTAACTGCTGCAAAAAAAAAGACAGCATATTGTCTGTTGTTAGCGCCTATATGTAAATACTGCCTTGCTTTGAGCATAACAGGGTGAATGATAGCAATGGCCTTTATCGTGAGTGCACAAGCAGAGGTGCAGAGACCAGCCTTCCTCATTTTGATGCAGTTAGATGATATTTGGAGCCAATCAGCTGAACAACCCAATGTAATGCAAGTTTTACATTCCAAAACTCAATGATTATGTCTATTCTTCCACCTCACAGCTACTCCTGATAAACCACAGACCCCATTTGAACCGATTTCCTTGATATTTTTTTTTTTGTTGTTGTTCGTTTGCTGTTGCACAGCAATACAGGTCGTTCAAACAAAGATGCATGACGTGTCTCATTCACTGTGAGCTTTACTTGATGCAATATTCCCAAGACCATGTGTTTGTACTGTATACGAGCAAGCAGTTGTAAACATTAGAAATGGCAGAACAGACTTCTTACACCAACACTGAGGCAGACATTCCAGCTCCTGAGCCGTAACATTGTCCACAGCGCACGATGTTATCCTACATGAATTTGGAGACACAAATCAAAACATCTCTCATTTTAAATCTAGAAATACCACTAATGCTGTTCTGATGTAGCCTACTCATCACACTTTTACCTATGGCACATAAACAAACCAATTTATTGATTGTCTCTTGACTCCAACCAGATTACAAATAAACATTAGCAACAAGCCTGTTTTTTAAAATCAGATGTTCTTTGTTTTTTTTTTTGTTTATCTTTCATCCACTAGTTTCACTTTTACAGACAGTATGGAGACTGAAAAAAAACAGATTTTTTTGAACATTCAAAAATAACCTCAAAACATCCACTTTGAAATGTCATCATAACAAGATACATTAATTATACAGTTGTTGTTGTTGTTGTTTTCTCAACCGTTGCAGCTTCACTATTCATGTCATTCATTGGCCTCGCATTGTCAGACACATCCAGTATTCCAGTGTAAAAGAAGCGGTCCCTTCGATTCAACTTGGAGAAGCACGATACATTCCCGATGTTGCTGGTGGAACCACTCAAACACTGATATAAAGTAAAGCTTTGATTCCACAGTAAAAGGAAACTTGATGCAAAATGAACATTAAATTAAAAGGTCTTTGGTGGTGTGGACGCTTTCACAGTTTGGAGTGTGTCAGTAGTGATTTGCTCAAGTCCTTGGCCTCCCCGGCTGTTCTTACTCTTTCGTACCCTAGAACAGACATGGAATGGTGGCAATAGTCCTCCACTTGTTTGATCTGTTGAATGCTGAGAACTGTTCTCCATGCACTAGCAGCTTGTGTGGCATTCCTGGACGACACTATGAATGGCTTAGAGGAGGAGCTGGAGCCACTGGTCATGTTTAAAGCAAATGACTCGATGTCATGGTTGGTGGTCAGGTTGGCGAAGCGATAGACGTTCCTCAGGGTTTTAACTGGGTTCTCGACCAGGTCCTCGTACCGCACGGCCATGTACTTTCCCTTCAGCCAGCTGGGTGGGTTTAAGGCAGTCCTCAAAGTCCTGGAGGTGCGGTCACAGATCACCTCCATGGCTCCTATGGAGTGATAGTCGGAGCCGTCCTTCTTGTTGGCTTTGTGACCAGGGTCCACAAAAGGTATCCGACGAAGTTTGGGGTCCCTGCTGCGGACTACCTGTAAATTCTCCCTTATCAAGCCGTGTCTGGATTTGATCCTGGAGTTGGCCACTGCCCGGGGGTCTCTGACCAGGTGTATCACCTTCAAATCCAAGGAGGGATCCTCCATGAGAGGTGCTAACACGTTAACGTCCAAAATGCGTACCCCTTTAATGACAATAGTGTTATATTTGAGGCATTCCTCCTCCAATAGTCTAAGGCTTTGAGGGGGGCACTTTTTGCACACCTTATCATCCACCATCCCGACCACCTCCTTCCTGTAGGCTGAGCAGAGGGGATAGGAGCACACCACTTTATTGAGGGTGGCCCCAAATAGTCCTAGAGAGGTAAAATTCTTGCCCCCAGGGTTGTTGTAAAGTTGAAAAACAGACAGATCACAGCGATATAAGGAGCTCAGCATGTCCCTGGCTGCCCCTTGCAAAGAGACCGCATCGCCCGGGTACAGTTTCTGCCAGATATGCCACATTGGTTCATACAAGAAGAACACTTCAGGATTTTGGTTGAAAAGCTCCCCGAAAAAGGAGGAACCAGACCTCCAGGTTGTCAGAACATAGATAAGCTGTCTCTTTTTAGCCAGCGAAGGCCTGTACAGGAACCGAATGTCAGATCTGCTCTGATAACTGGCGCTCCTCAGCTGATGGTTACACTGCTGTGGCTCTTTAGTCCATTTATAATTAGCCAGGTTAAGCATAGTGAGGACCAGCAATAGGAAATAGGCCATAATCAACACAATCCTCTTCCTGCGAAGGACTTTCATCACGATCCCAGGCTGTGCTATTATCTTGGTATGATTCCTGTAGGTTTTAAGCTTCCTCCCAAAGCCAGCATCCTTCTCCCAAGGCGCTGTTAACTTCAGTGGGTGATGATATTGTTTGCCTCTCATCTGTACCCTCTGCTCCTTACATTGACAGTGCACCGACACGCTGCGTGAGCTGTACATGCACCATATACTGGGAACGGATACCCACTCGGAACACCAGCTGATTAGCTCATATATTTATCAACAAACCCAAATCCACAACACGATATCCCGTTTTGTTGTTTTTTTTTTTTCACTGCACTGCGCAACGCTCTTCATAGAAACGACGGATGCGAGCGGAGCTGAAGTTGTCCACACCGACCGCTGCGGTGTTTCTGTGGGTGGCCCGCGTTCAAAACAAAAAGGAGGAAGCCTTCATCACTGGAACAGACGCCCTGTTTTTCCATGTTCAGCGGAGGCATCCCTGCGCAGTTATCATCTGATGACTCCCCGTAGAAGGCGCCTTGTAAGATTCAGGCACAGCAGACAATGCAATCGTCACGATTTTTTTTTTTTGGCGCAGGCGTCTGGGAGTCGGGTTATTCCGCCTCTCGCATCGCGGCGCGGTTCGTGCCCTGTGTCCACAGTTAGCGTGCTCACTTGAAAGATCTCCCCTCTTCTTCTCGGTGCTCTGCTTGTCCAACTAATACAATCCGGACCGATTTAATCAAATACAAGATGAAAGGCCCGCCCACATGGGGAGGGAGGGCGGGGGGGTGTATTGGTCCGCGCCGTGGCGTCGTGCGTCAGCGAGCTGCGCCATTGGACGCGCTGCTCGTCCGTCTCTGCAGCCTCACAGCGCAATAATGTTGGACGGTGGGAAATGATGCTGTTGTGTTTCAGAGAGGTCTGGTTCGCTGTTACATCCTTGCAGCTTCGCTCCGTTCTTCCCTTGAACACACGCAGCTGCGTGTTTTACAGGGTGAAGCTGCGCTAGAGGAGTTTCTGCTTCTTTTGCTTGTTTTTTTTTTTTACTTTGTGGAGGAGACAACCTCACCCCCCCCACCCACCCCCCATTGTGTTTAAAACTGCCGTTTGTTCACGCCCCATGTGTTTTTAAGCTCTTATTCTCCTAATTGTTCTATTCCTACTTCCTCACTATGGTGTATGCTCGTATTATAACGCATGGCTGCAGAGAAGAGTCAGTGTTTCTAGTAGCTACTTGTTTTTTCCCAGTCCGGCCTCAAGAGGGTAGCCCAGATCTATATAAAAGCCTATTAATTGAATTAGTAATAGGAAAATGGCATCATTATTAAAGCTATATTAGCCATATTGCTGCTGTAACAGTAGTTTGTATGTGTTAAATTAGATTGAAATAAAACCATTCCACATAAATAAAGCAGTACGACAGGCCTGTAGGAGTATTGCAGTGATTTTTTTATTCAATCACTCAATCATCACCAATTACTTGACATTCGTCTCATGTGGAATCAGCTGAAATCTGACATATGACAGCTGCTCCCCAGGAACTGACAAGTCGTGGGAAGCTGTAAGACCATGTGTTTGAACAGGGGAGAGCACATGCTCCGCAGATTGAAAATCGTCTCTTCTAAGAGGCTTGCCAGTTTGGGATTACAGCTCTGCTCAACTGAACGGCACAAAAGACTGAATGAAAGGAGATGGGCTCTCTGACCCCTGATTTCACAGGGTATACCTTCCACATATGACTTTTATGTGTAATGTGTAGGGATGTGGTGGTAGTCTCACTGTAACTTGCCTTTATATCTTGTACCAACAAAACTGTCTTGTAACACTGACTTGTAACAAGGCTGTTTGTGTGTTAATATGCCAATAAAAACGTCAAAGCTGTGTTGTTTTCCCAAGAAGAACATCTCCTACAGATTAAGAAATATATAGGCTATTGCAACATATGGAATTCTTTGACTCTGTGGTCAATAATTACTCTTCTTGCCCTGTAAACCGTGCTGGTTGCTGGTGTTTATAACCCATAGATGCTCATTTTTATAGTAGGTTACTCATCCAATGCGGATGTTTACGTTACAAAGCCTTTGTGCATATCGCCCCCTGCTGGAGCTACTGTGTACAACCAGGACACAGATGCGGCCATTTCTCTCTGCCTTCTTACTACAAATACACTTTTAGAATAATTAAAGAATACAGGTCCTGTCCTAAGGTGTCTTCTTCTATTTGCCATCATTGACTGTACACAGTACCAAAGAATCCCATTTAGTCTGTATATTCTCTCGTCCATTCCTGGATGTTGTATTGTTGGATAATTAAGTGCAGCTCAGGAACCTTTCCTTCACTTGAGAGTCTAATTGCTTAGAAATGGAGTGAGTGAATGGGGAGAAGCCTGTTTTAAAATGCTCATAAAATTTTACGGGGCCGTCGTGAATGTTAATTAGTAGGGGCCAATATGACTTCATCTGAGCTATTTGGAGGTTTTATGTAGATTCTTAGACTGAGCCACTCATAGCTCTAACTAGTGTGTCTTGATCACGTTGTTTTGGACTTTTTAGGCTACAATGTCAGACTTACATGTATAAGGAAGGACGCCTGTTTATTCACATTTTCACATTTCATCTGTTAAATATGCCTCTGATGACGTTGTCTCAGCATAGGTAGCACATGTGCAAATAAAATACTAAATATAATAAAATAATCAAACATTATACTGCTTCTGTTCAGGGTGCTGGTTATTAATGCTTGCTCACAGTCACACTGACATATGAACAGAAAAGATCCATGCCAACCCCAACCTTACTGTAACACAATCCTGCACAGACCAGAAGTAATAGCAGTCGTGTATTTTCTTTGTCACACATGTATGATTTTTTTTGTGTGTGTTAATTATATTGAGCCATGCTGCCAAACTATATATTTCACACAGTCAATACTTCACAGTTTATTCTATAAAATAGCTTACAGAGCATCATGATGTCAGCACACAGCTGCACATGTGAATGTAATCTACTACATCAGCTCTGCTTAACTTGCAAGTATCTCTATTTTGCACTGTGCTGAAACTGGATCCCTGCATATAAACACACTCTGAGATTGTCAGCCTTGTTTTTATTTATTTATTTATTTTTATTTTTTTGTTACGTAATCATGAAGAGGCATTGCGCCCGCGACATGAACCAGCAGGTGGAGGATGAGGCATGCGCAGTAGCCTCGTCGGCAGCATCAGGACCAAAAAGATCCCTAAGGAGCCGATGATGCGAGAAGATGGTGCATGTAAACACGCCGAGGGAGCTCGTCGTTTTGCTTCGTCCCACTGCAGTCGCCACTTATTTAGGCTGAATCGAGGTTTTGAAGCTGTTTGGTGCTGCTGAAGGCTGAAGACACCGGCGGAAGCGAGCGCGCTAACGCACGCAGCAGAGATGCGATAATAATACTTGATGACATTGGTGTAGTCTCATGACGACGATTTAAACCTCTGCGACGGACAACCAAGGGATTTGTCTAATGTCACCCCATATGACGGGCTTTCTTGTGTAATGGTCGCCTCTTCCTAGTGGGATGCACATCAGTGTTTGGCCGTACTCGCTCTCCGTCGTAATGGCAGCTCTGTACCAGGGCACGGACGCTTCCTCTCCGGATAAATTTCTGGCCCTGAAAGACGTGAGAGAGGTGAAGGAGGAAACGACGCTGGACGAGAAGCTCTTCTTACTGGCGTGCGAGAAAGGTTTGTGATGTTTGGCTCTGGTTTCTTGCAAATGATGCATTGTTTCTTCCTGCTGAATATGGCGGATCCAGGGCCCTGTAAAAGCTTATCAGCATCATATCAGCAGGAATTCAGTAGATGTACTGTAGGGAAAAAAAAAGCAGCATCACTACCAGCTTCACTCAGCCTGTACAGCCATACCAGGTTTTAACAGGGGTTAAGATAGATTTACCTGAATGTCTGCTCCTCTGGAAGTTTTGTTTGTTTGTCCCGGGACTGCTGACTGTTGACAGCTTCTACCAATGAAGGTTCACGTATACTAAGCAAGAGAAACTGCTCAAGACCCAGACAGTACAAGTGTGAAACAGCAACAAGTCATGCACATTCTCAGGCAGACAGATGAGAGGAGGATATTTCATTGAGGAGTTCAGGACGCTGCACAGACAGCGGTTGTTTGAAGTGCACAGACCAATAACTGCCACTGTGACCATATTAAGTAAATGTGGCTCCGCAGCAGAGGTTGTCCTTTGAGGGAGATGTTATTGTTATCATACAGCTGAAGTTAAGGAGACACCTGGAGCTCAGCCTGCTCTGTAAGAGTGTGTGTGTTGCCTCATGAGTGAAGCCATGTGTGTCTGTCTTGGAGCCTTCTACCTATAATGCATCACCACTTTTATAGACCTGACTTTTGTAAAAGTTCATCATGTGCTGCCTTGGCACGCTCTTCAGGGGACTACTACATGGTGAAGAAGCTGCTCGAGGAGAACCGACACGGCGAGCTCAACATCAACTCCGTAGACGTGCTGGGCCGAGACGCCGTCACCATCGCCATAGAGAATGAGAATCTAGACATCCTGCAGCTTCTCCTGGAGCACGGCTGCCAGGTGGGGAAACGCTCAAGGGGCCAAACTGGGCCACACAAAGATGTCATTTTTTTCAATAATGCCATTACGAACTCTCTGCTTAGCTTGTACGATGATGCGTTTGTTTTGGTAGGCGACAGATGCCTTGTTGGTGGCCATAGACTCGGAGGTGGTGGGAGCTGTGGACATCCTGCTCAACCACAGGCCCAGGCGATCGTCTAAACCCTCTATTGCTGTTAGTCTCTTCTCATTGCCGCTCACCGATCATAAACAACACTAGTGATTGAACAGCTAATATCAGCTTGTTCTTATCTTTTTCATATATATTCTTTGTTAGAAACTGATGCAGCGAATTCAGAACCCAGAGTACTCCACAACCATGGACGTGGCTCCAGTCATCCTGGCAGCCCACAGGAACAATTATGAGATCCTGACTATGCTGCTGAAGCAGGACATCTCCCTTCCCCGACCCCACGCTGTAGGCTGCGAATGCACGCTCTGCAACGCTAAAAACAAGAAAGACAGCTTACGACACTCCAGGTACGGACAAACAAGAAACAGTCATCTGCAAATCAGAAAATGGAAGTGATATGGGTGTTCTCTTTGTCCTTTTTCTGGTATGTTGGGGCTTTAATTGGTTATCAATGTTATCTGTATTTTCTGGCTTGCTGGGAATGCTTTTATCCAGTTTTTACAGTACTAACACAGTACAGTAGGATATTAGGCTTATAGAGGACTTTCTGTATTGCTTTTCAAGATTTCCTTATCTAGCGTCTTCAGTGAGACACTGTCAATAGATTTGTTTTTGCCGGTTTTCAATCCAACGTGAAATCGCCACAAGATGCAGGATCAGAAACAGCAGTGTTTCCGTTGGAAGTAGTGATCCTCGGTTTCTGATATCATCTTGGACTTGCAGATGAGATTTTGCTTTATTGCCTTTGCTGGGCCTGTTCATTCTCTCTGCAGGGCAGTGTAGCTTCCCACACAGTACACTAAATGAATCAGTCTGCAGTTTGGCTGGTAAACAACATAGAGGTCAGAGAAGGTACAGATGAAACAGCTCCAAGACTGAATGCGTTTCCATTTTCCCGTTTGTTCAATCCTCTCTTATGCCACACGCTTTCATGCCCATTTTCTTTGCACCATCACTTCTACCTCATTCTGGGTCAGGTTCCGTCTGGACATCTACCGGTGCCTTGCGAGCCCCTCTCTGATCATGTTGACTGAGGAAGATCCCATACTCAGGGCCTTTGAGCTGAGTGCAGACCTCAAGGAGCTCAGCCTGGTTGAGGTGGAGTTTAGGTACGTTGACAACTGCTGTACATCAGTTGTTCATGTCAGATCAAGGTAATCTTATTTCTTTGCACATAAAGACTCAGACATACACAGATAAATGTGTCACGTGCATCATAATCATATGTATATTTGTGCAGAAAGTGATAAAACCCTTTTTCCTTTACTGCGTGGAACAGACAACAATCACACTCTGGACTGATTGCATCTAATTTCCTTACTCCAGGAATGACTATGAGGAGCTGGCAAAGCAGTGCAAGATGTTTGCCAAGGACCTGTTGGCTCAGGCTCGAAACTCTCGAGAGCTAGAAGTTATTCTCAATCACACGTCGAGCGAGGATCACGTTGACAAGAGAGGTTTGCTGGAGGAGCGCATGAACCTCAGCCGACTCAAACTCGCCATCAAGTACAACCAAAAAGAGGTGAGTGAGGCAACATGAATTTTTTTTTTTTTTATTATTGGCAGCATGAGCGAACGAAAAGCCAGTCTGCACCATCAGTGGGTTTAGAAAATAACGTCTGCTATATTAGTTGATCATTTCATTTGATACATATTCACAGATTAGTGGAGAGATAATAATGTAATTACTGTGTATATCCAACATGAGTATATCATGTTGGACTAAACATCTGCTCCACACACCATGTGCCTGTCATTAGGAAATATGGGTTTGGCACGATAAAGTACTTCCTCCAGGCAACAGCAGTCAAAGACAAACTAAAACAGAAAGTTTGAAGCTGTGGGGCAATTTACAACAGGGATGGCTCAGTGTGAAGAAAATTGCTCATATGTCAGAATAACGACTTGCTTATTTCCAAGTCTCACTGTATTCATTTCTTGGCTAGTAGCATGTTTGTGGTTAGATCTTTGTTGCACAGAGTAAACTGACACATTTATGGTTCAGCCATTAATAATTCATCTACATACAGTAATACACATTTAAAGCCGTTCCCACTAACAGCCAGAGTTTAACATATTTTCGTATCCTTCAGCAGAAAGAACACTATATTTACTCACACATGGATGGAAAAATGTCCACAATAATGACATTATTGTTGATACAGTTACATTAACTTAAACTAGAATATGCTCCTTATGCATCAAAATATTATCATTCTGGGAAAAACTGTATATGTTGTAGCTTTGTTGCTGAATGTTGAAAAGATTGACATCACTGATAATAAGCAGCTGGGCGGCTTTTGTTTAATTGATTTTGTTTAATTTAGCAAAAACCAGGAAACAGATTACTGATTAACAGACTTAGTTAAAGCTCACTAGCTAGACAGTCAATAAATTGAAGACACAGCACATTTTCCAAATCAAATATGTTCCTTCACACTTGAAGGGTCAATGCAACTCATTTGACCTGTGAATGATCAGATTCCAACCCATAATTTACACATTCATTATAATCTCCTGTTTATATTTTCCCTTTGTCTCATCCTTTCGCCTCTTCTGCAGTTTGTGGCCCAGTCCAACTGTCAGCAGTTTCTTAACACGGTCTGGTTCGGAGAGACGGCGAGCTACCGGCGAAAACACACATGTCTAAAGATAGCCACGGTGCTGAGCGTGGCCATGCTTTGGCCGCTGCTTTCCGTCTGCTACCTTCTGGTGCCGCGCTCCCGTGTGGGTCAGATCATCCACACGCCCTTTGTGAAGTTTATCATCCACAGCGCCTCCTACTTTACATTCCTGCTGCTGCTTAACCTCTACTCTCTGGTCTACAACGAGGGCAAGAAAAACACCATGGGCCCTGCGCTGGAGATGATTGATTACCTGCTCATCCTCTGGATAATAGGTCAGATTTTTACCCAGTAAATACCATACAGTGCAGAGGTTGTATGTAGTTAGTGTTTGACAGGAATATGCCCTATATTTCTGTCACTCAACAAGTATTTGTCTCAAAGTAGAAACAATAGAAATAGAAAAACTGGAATAAGATTTCCGACAAACTAGAATTTAATACAGTAGCATTCGCTCAGTGGAGTGCAAATGAGAGAGTCATGTCAGAGTCTGGCCAAAGTCCAGTAATCTTTATCTGTAATCTTATCAGGCAGAACATGACAAATAGCTGCTCCTGTACAGAAAGGCAGAATACACTGGATTCAATCTGTCAACTCTGCTTCTAACTGAGCTCTATAGCAGGGAACTGGAGCTTGTTTCTGTGCTATGTGAGTGTTGGTATCACTGAACCCTACACTCACAGGCACACATACATGCCAATATATTCACACAAAAACAAACATGTACCCAAGCGTCTTTTCAGAAGAACACTGACAGTTAGAAATTATCTCTCTGTCTTTCTCCGTGGAAAGGCTTCGCTACCTTCCTCTTTTGCCAAGAAACCATTAGCATGATCATTCAATTGCTTTAATGGCTCTGCCTTCTCAGCAGGGATATTTGTCTTGCTGTTGCAGCATCCTGCCTCCCTCTCCACTCAACGCAAAGCATTGCAACCACAGCTCATTGGTCTAGGTTTCATTGGCCGTTAGATAAATCATCCCAATAACTCCACCTGACAGGTTATAAAAGGATATATTATTCAATGTTGCTGTGGTGTAATCTCCATTACTTTGTGTATAACAGGTGAGAAATCAGCAGTTCAGTCATTAGCCAGTGTAATGGGTTTTTTCTGAGGCAGAGATAGCCCACTGGAGGGGGAAAGGGTTCTTAAATACTGCAAGAACAGCAGCATCAAAGATCAATTTTAACAACTTCAGGAGTTTTTTTTTTTTCTTTTCGTTTCTGCAGAGCTGCCTCATTCTGAAGCAGCTTCACTGCAAGATGTGATGCAGTGATGCAGATGTTATGGTCAAGAGCCTCTACAGAATCCCCCGAACATCCAGGATGAGTTAAATAACAGTTAAAATCAGATGTTAGCAGGAATTATTAGAGTTCCTACATGTGCTGGATGTCTGGGCAGCACAAGCCAAACAACAGCTTAACAATTCTTCTCCTTTGCATTGTTCAGTCCCTCTTCCACACTAACCCCCATCTACTCCATCCTGCTATTCCCCCGAGCCAGATGCCTCACATTAATGGGGAAGTTAGACTGGGAGAGTATCAGTGTGCTTGTGCATGCATGTGTTATGTGTCACGGTGCGCCGTGATGCATCTCTTGCTGCGCCGTACGCGAGTTCATGCCCTTTTGATTTCTCTATTACAACTCAAATTCAGTCGTTCCATTTTAAACCCACAGATCCTGCTAAGCAGATGAAATGAATGCAAATTATTCCGAGATGGAGACGATTCATGTGTGAAACATTACCTAGAGGGATTTCTGTGCCAAAGCCTGTAGCTCCGGCTCACTTTTTGCTGAAACCATGGAAACCAATAACAGAGCACTCAAGTTTAATCACATGTAATAATTTCTGAATCAGGGCATAGAGAATGTTTCACTGCCTCGAATTTCAGCTGGAGTCAAGCTTTCAGTTCTGACTTTATTATCGCCGGTGTACATTTGGACACATAAAGATGCACATATATCCAACAGATGTCACATTTTCAGCACATTAATCTCAGATTTCTGTGTCTCGTACATTCCTTTTTTCCCTGGGCGCTCTCTGTGGAATGACTTATGGCTGAATTTATGAGTAGTTTTTGAGTAGCATTTTTTTCCGTGTATATATATATATATATATATATATATGTGTGTGTGTGTGTGGTGATAGTGAATTTCTGCTCTCATATAGGAATGGTGTGGTCAGACGTGAAGCGCCTGTGGTACGAAGGCCTGGAAGACTTCCTGGAAGAGTCGAGGAACCAGCTGAGCTTCGTGATGAATTCCCTTTACTTAGCCACCTTTGCACTCAAGATTGTTGCTCACAGCAAGGTACCTACACAAGATTCTGCAGACGTGAAGAGTTGTAAGATTGCAAGAGAGTTTCTATAAGTATAGTAAATCCAGTTTCTGTTAAAATGTAGTTCTCTACATCTCTGAGAAGAAGTTAACTTCTTCTGCACTGCTTCTCTTTTCCTTTTTCTTCTTATTGTGTCTGCAGTTTAAGAATGCGGAGGACACAGAGAGGAAGAATTGGGATGCCTTCCACCCTATCCTGGTGGCCGAGGGCTTGTTTGCCTTTGCCAACGTTCTCAGCTACCTGCGGCTCTTCTTTATGTACACCACCAGCTCTATACTGGGGCCACTGCAGGTAGGAAAGCAGGGGAACGGACGCTGTACACTGAAGTATGATTTTGATGGATATTAGCAGAAGCACGGCACAGAGTCTGATTCCTAGTAAAGCCAGACATGCAGTAAGAAAGATCCCTGCCGGGTTTTAGATCATTTGCTATATCTTTACCACTTCGCTTAGGATAAGAAAAAGATACCAGGTTCTTATGTAATGATTATAAAACTGCTTCCTTTTCTCTCGATCTCTCTAACTCTCTCCACACGCATATATACCACCCACTCTCTTCCTCTGTCGGTGAAGTGTGAACACTCAAGGACAAGCCCACACAAAATATCTCGCCAGCTGTGCTCAGCAGTATCATAACCATCATCATCATAAACCTTAAGCATAAGCACAGTGAACTGAGTGAGTGATGTGCTGTAATAATATGCCCATAATAAACTGAACACATTATGAAGCTCTGCAGCTTAGTGGCCATATGCATCACCATACTGCTACCATTGTTTCTATCATCAACAGGAATGAGATCCTTCAGTTTACACAAAATTGATTCCTTTATGACTTATTTTAAGCTGGAGGACACTGATCTATATGGCCACAGCAGTTTTTCCTTTGCTTCAGGATCTTAGATCTTATTTTATCACCGTCTGGCCCATCTAGGAAGTTTGAACCAATGCCAGCTTAACAGGAAATGTAGCTGGAAGGGAATCATTTCTAACACTTATCAGTTGTCAACTTGACTTTAATACATTCAAATGAATGACATTTATTTAACATGGCAGATTATAATTTATATAGGTTTTGGTTGACTTGATTCTGATGTGTAAGTGTTGAATACCTGTAATAGAAGTAAAAGCCTAAGAGCTCATTTGTTTCATCTATTTATATTGAGCCGTTGCAGGTGGACAGTCAAAACCTGTTGGATAAACTTATTGTATTTTGACTCTGGAGCTCTTGTTATTCCGCTGATCTTCCACCTCCATGCTGAAGCCACTGATCTGGTTTGCATATTTTCTACTCAGTTTTCTCAACCGTGCCAGAGGTGTTACTTTTTATCACATCATGATAATCTGCATCATCCAGCCAGCTGGCAGAGTGGGACTGTAAAGCTAGCCAATATCTGACTTTGTGTTGGCGGTCCTTTGGATTTCACTTTTCCTTGTGTGTGACTTTTTTTTTTTTTTTTTAATACATAAAGCAGTCTTCAGGTATGCGGTGAGGTCAGACTCTTTGTTGGGATACTTTCCAGGTTCTAAGGCTGTTTATGGCTGACTTATATAACACTAAAGGTGCCCTGCAGATTGTTAATGAGCGCTTTTCAACTACAATCTCCTCCATCTCTCTCCTTCTTTCCCTTCTCGTTCACTCACTCAGTCTGTGACGTTACTGTCTGGCTTGGCAGAATGGAAAAATGATTAGCTTTGGAAATAGATGTGACTGTGTGTTCATGGCTGCACTCGCACTCACGTGGCCGACCCACCTCCCTACTAACGCCCACACATTTCCACACTCGTGTGATAGGTGAGCATGCAATTCGGTTACACTCACAGACAAGTCACAGGCGCGCGCACAGGCACACAGACAGCGAGTCGGTGATAAGTGGGATGCGGTGGTGAATGTTTCTCTGACTCCATCCTTCCAGTAGAAGCCAGCTCACCGTTCTGCTGGGTGGTGCCCCCTGCTGAGGTTGGAAAGAGTGACTGAAAGTGTCTGTCTGTGTCTAGCTGATGAAGTGGTTGTCCAACTATGCACTACAAAGAGGCTCACAGTTGAAAAAGCTTAAAATGAGCTGGAATAATATTGGCACGGTTCCAGGAACACAATTGGACTAAACTTAGCTCTCTTCTTGCTTAAATAAAATGTGCTTCACACATATACATTCAAAACACATCTTTTTGCTCGTGTGTGTAACTAAGTCGAGCTACCTGCCAGCCTGGGCACACAGGGAACATCCTCATATCCTAAATCAGTACAGAGTGTCAGAGGAATACACTGTGGGCATTTAGACATGACAAGAGGATGAATCAGACTAATAGAGTTACCCTCGTCCTCAAACAAGCTGCCTGGGTTTCAGTGCAAACACTGCAGCGGCTATTCACCTTGAGGTGCAGGCAGCGTGGTCACCCCTCACACTAAATGCTTTGTGTGTGTTTGTGTTTCGCAAGGGCAAGTGTGCTCTGTCCTTGTTTGAGCATCTCAAGGTCCTAGTAAACAGATAAGCCACTCAGGTTTAAAAATAGTGGGTTTCCAGTGGTCTGAGAAGAGTTTGCTTGTTTTCAAGCTCTCTTCCTGGCTTCCTCCGTGTTTGTCTGTCTCCTTTCAGGTAGGGTGAGGTTGCTTTTTCCACTTCTCAAGGGAACAGCAGCTAAACAAGGACATGTAGGAAAAACATGGTCAAAATGTTTGCTTGTTCAGGATAAGTGTTGAAAACGAACCAAAACATCACACTAAACGCCCTATTGCAACATTGCACTGTAAATGAGAAGTTAAAAATAACGGTTCCCAGACCCTAACAACATCTAATGTGATATTACATTTGGCATTTAAGGTAAAACACAAGTGTGACTAATAACATTAGCCGAGATTGCCCCTGCGTTATACAGCACAGCATACTGGAACACTTACATTGGATATTTTCATCATTACTAAATGGTTTTATCTGTGATTTTGTGGAAAAAGTTCTACATTATGCTTCATACTAAACCTTGCAAACTACATCACTCAGACATCCAAATGAATCACTCTGAATTCACAAACACTTCAAATCAATCAGTCTCTGGAAGGGTGAGACAAACGTCCTGCCTGGTGTCAGATCTGACCTCAGCTAGGTCCCTTTGTGATTGATGAGAATTGCCAGAAATGCTGGCGGAAAACTGACTTTAAAAAATAAACATAACTGTCTCATGCTTGCTTGATTGGAACAGATAAAGAAGCATTAATAGCCAAATATAAATCTTTCACCAGATCTCCATGGGTCAGATGCTGCAGGAGTTTGGAAAGTTTTTGGGCCTCTTCCTGCTGGTGTTATTCTCCTTCACCATTGGACTCACCCAGCTCTATGGAAAGGACCTGAAAGACAAAGACAAGAATCCACCCAAGGACTGCGAGGGCATCTTCTGCCAGCAGCAGAGCAATGATGCATTCCACACGTATGGTCCAACCTCAGTCTGTCACTTGACATCATTAGAGGACTGTGTCTTTTTTTTTACCATCATCTCACATATGTTGTCCGACAAGTACTAGGTTCTTCTGTTTCACAGGTTTATGGGGACCTGCTACGCCCTGTTCTGGTACATCTTCTCCCTGGCGCATGTTGCACTCTTCGTCACCCGCATCAGCTACACAGAGGAGCTGCGCTCATTCGTGGGTGCCATGATCATAGGCACCTACAACATCGTGGTGGTTATTGTCCTGACCAAGCTGCTGGTGGCCATGCTCCATAAAAGCTTCAGACAAATTGCTGTAAGTGTAAACAACTTTTGTCAGGGGTAATTTGAGTTCAAGCTGGAGTTGGAAGTTGTCACTGTTTTCATTTACTGTTAAGATGTAATCCCGCTGTAATTCACCCTGAAATGCTGCACAGATGTTAAAAAGCTTTTTCTTTGGAACCCCGCTGCACACTTTTGAACAAACAGGATTTGTGTCATATTAAGGAAAACAACTCAGTGTGCAGAAGAATGTTCTCCTCAAGGATTTCCAAAGAAATTGTCCTTTAGCATTTTTAAGAAGTCTCTCAGGAAACAGTGTGTGAAAGTTAACTGCTGCATTGCTCTGTTTTCAATCATGACCTCTGTAGAATCACGAGGATAAGGAGTGGAAGTTTGCTCGGGCCAAACTGTGGCTTAGCTACTTTGATGACAAGTGTACCCTGCCACCGCCCTTCAATATCCTGCCCTCCCCAAAGACTGTGTGCTACTTGGTGACAAGCATGAGAAAGTGGATCTGCTCACATACCTCAAAGGGCAAGGTGAAACGGCAGAACAGCCTCAAGGTAAGGAAAATAGTTACAGCTGCCGATCCAATCCCTTGCCTTTAATCTTGAACAAATGGTTGACAAACTGCTTCTAATTGCTTCTAAATTCCTTCCAGGAGTGGAAGAACCTCAAACAGAAGCGTGATGAGAACTATCAGAAGATAATGTGCTGCCTGGTGCACCGCTACTTGACCTCGACGCGGCAGAAGATGCAGAGCACGGACCAGGCCACGGTGGAAAATCTGAACGACCTACGCCAAGACCTCTCCAAGTTTCGCAATGAGATGAGAGACCTGCTGGGCTTCCGGACATCCAAATATGCCATGTTTTACCCAAGGAGCTAAACAAAGACTAGATATGTCTCCCCCTTTTTGCCTATCCTCTTGAAAAAAAAAAACCCTCTGCTTCTTGTTTATCTGGGATTTTATGTGACCCGAGCATGTGCAAAAACTCTGCTCTCTGAATCACAGAGGCAACCTTTAAACCTGGAATTTAAATAGAACAAATATATACTCTTCACCAAAGCCTCAAGACTCAGGCCCCCTTAAGTATTATACTGCTATTAAACATTTTTGTAAATAAAGAAAGCCATTGTTTTCAACAGAAAGACAAATAAAGATTTATGGAAAAATGTGACCAGCTGGGGCTTCAATGATGTAAAGAGCTGATGCATTTAGTTGCTTTTGAGACTTTGAAGTTACTGGTTGATCTCTCCGCTTGATAACAGATCTTTTGGCCGCTCAGGTCTGAGAGCCAGAAAAATTCGACTGTTCCGCCAGCTGCTCTGCGGTCGAGTCCACGTGAGAGATTACGTGCACCCGATCCTGTCTCGTGCTTGTGTGAGTGTAGCTGCCTGGACTGAGATTTTAAGGTGTCCAGTTGAAAGGCCTTATATAAAGACAGACGAAAGGAAACATGTTCAAGTGTTAGAGTTTTATTTGGGTAGACGAAAACAATAAAATATAAATTATATTCACAGACTTTTTTTTATATGAAAATATTTTTCATTTCACACCTCTGCCTTTAAAAACAGTGACAGTCAGGAAAAAGACATATGCTGATGGTGGTGCTTTGCATCTGTAAACAGACTAAAGAAAAGAGCTTTGGCTGGGAAGTGGCTTCACAAACCAGCATAAAAATATTTTTTCAAGAATCGTGTATATGTTATGAAATATTGCACTTTAATCATAACTTTCTAACTCCCAAGCCCCAGCCATTAAAACTAAATACAGAAATCTAATGGCAAGTTGTTAACAATGTCATTAAATCAGCTGGACCCAAACCCATTTGAATACCAATCAGACTTGTCTCTGTGCTGTACTCCCTATTCTGGGCTCTAGGTTACTGGCTACACTTTAATTCCCTGCTAGGGTGCATGACAGGAATGTGACTGGGCAGAGTACAAACGGTCTGAGAATAGGGACGGAGATTTCAGCTAATTTTTGCTGCTGATTCTATCTAATGGAGTTTCAGAACAGAGTAATTGGTTGAATTTTATTGGAAGACAAAGTTGAAATACTCGTTTAAAAACATGCGACCCACGGTGAAATTACAAAACTTGAGTTGCTCTCAACTAAATGAATCATGTAGATTTTCTGTTTTGCGCTCTGCATCAAGATTCGGTTTTGTTTTTGGTATAGTAAGGTGGTGGTCTTGAGATGGAGATGATTTCTGTGGACTTATTTCCACCTGCAGCTGAGACTCAGACCACACCAGTCCAGTGGAGATCCTCGGGGCTACTGAAGCTCAGCACCGCTTGTTTTTCAGAACATTTAGCAGTTTCTGGTTCTTCGTCTTGAACACCATGACGAAGTGGTGTGGCGCGATTTTCCCCCGGCCCTCCTCGTCCACCTGGCCCATGAAGATGTAGTTCAAACCTAGTGAGGTCACACAAAAAATACCTGAATGCAGTGGCGGAACGGCAGAGACATTCAGGGAGGCCAAATATCAGAATCTCCACACAGCAGGTCTGTATACCATGTGTTGATATGAATCCATATCAACACATGTTACACTTTGTTGACTGTTTGGACAGTGAGTTCTGCCGCTCACCTCACACACTAGGGCGAGCTCTATCAGCTGAGCACGGCGGCACAGCTGAGGGGGGCAAACTCAGAGCCATAGGTTATTCAAAAAAGTCCACCGAGAGCAGTTTGCTCGTGATCATCATTTAGATAATGACCAGTTTTAGGCAACAGTGATTTCATACATCAAAAACTACACTCTCAAGGACATGGAGTCAATTTAATTTCAGCAGCACACTGTATCCTCACCTCTTCTGATAAATGGGCACTTCTTGCACAAGATAATGATCTTGGTGCTCATGGTCTTTCCTGCCTGCTGGATGGCCAGACTGCCTTCTTTATACACGTTGATGATGGAGACGGTGGCGTACATACTTCCTCCTCTCATCACTGCCGTAATGACAGTCCCGGTTATCACTGTCGCGGACACACAAAATAACAAAGATGATCTGTGAAATGTACCCATAGATATACTGAATATTACCTACAGTACGAAAATGTGTTCTTTCAAAAGATTCACAAACAGCGCTCTTTACAATAAACAATAAAAAGTCTGTCGCTGGTCGAATAAGTGGAACCATAAGAATTTAAAACAAATGTTTAACGTCAAAGATAACATAGCCTGGAATTTACTGAGGGCATTTTAACATAGAAACGGTAGTTGTTAAAGAAATCTGCTTTTTATTGTCATCATAAATAATCTCTGAGAAATGTGAACAAGGTGCACATCAGTTCTGGATGTCTTTGAAGTGCAGCTTGTCTGTAAAGATGTCTTAGTGACTTTACAACATAGCTTCATAACATTTCCTTTCAGGCTTTCAACAGTCAACCTGATGACCTTTTTATGACTTCGTCTAGCTCCTCCTCAATCCACCCACCCCCCACCCCGAAAATACGGCAAAGGCGTCATTTACTGTAATTTTAAGATTAGCAATTCCATGGAATAGCCTGTGACGAGGTCAGCTATTTAGCAAATAAAATGTTTTGCATGTGAATCAGCAGAGCAGAGATCACTTGGGATAATGGCCAATACAATCTAGAGAGAAAATACAGAGAAAATAAGCGCTTCCTACCACAAAACTATTTCTATAACTATAACAAATCATCCTACAGGTGATCAGAGTGTTACTGCCTGCTGCCTTTACAGTTTGGCAGTGAAAGGAGTACAAATGTGCGGGGAAGTGAGGTTCCAGTTATTTCCTGTTTAGTCTGACCAGGTCTCCAAAAGTGCAGAAAATGCCATTTAGTTCTTGAAGAGACGCGACATTTAGCAGTGATAGTGTAGCAGAGTTAGAGGGAATCGTGTCATTCGGCATGAATAGGATTCTTTACACTGATGGTTCCAATATGTCTGGACTTTACATACTGCCCGTTTCAATTTCCTGATTTTCTTTCAGTCCAGTCCAGAGAACCGCCTGATTCAGTGATGTTATTTTTTCTGTTGCTGCAGTTACATAAACCAGCGTGCTGCCTTTGACGATTCTAAGTGTATCTATGAAACAATACCAAGTGACGATTAGACGCGTTTTCTTTGGTCTACTGTCAAGCCTCTTCATTAAGATGTGACGTAACATGTCGTGTGCTGGCTCCACCACCACATCACACGGGCAACTTTTTCCACATGCACCGCCGCACTGCTTGCCTTTTCCCGGTTCCTGATGCAGATCCAAATCAAGGTCTTTGACATGCCAATCTAACTCATGTGGTAAACATCTCAGGGAGGAAAACATCACAGAGCGGGAGAGTAGCAAACCGAGGCCAAGCTCGAATCAACACGTTCATTTATTAACAGTTTACCCACAGTCAGAGGATAAAGTGTGTGTGTGTGTGTGTTTACACTGGAGGTAACTGTGTCCCACTGTACATACTCCTTCGCTTCCTGACAGGCTATCAAGGAGGTCTTTGAGATGAGAAGCAATGAAAAATCAGAGGAACAAAGACTGTGACATGTTCGGGACTAAAAACTGCTTGTTAGGGGAGTTCTGGAGGCTGCTGCTCTGTGGGCTCTGTCTTGGGTCTATCTGCTGTACTGGATTGGCTATACTGTATGTAAACAGGAGATATGAGCGAAGCTGGACCATATAGGTGACTGTTTGCGTGTTTTTCAATAAATTGCAATACATTCAGTGCCATAAGATGTTCTTACCAAAGTTGCTGGAACAGTAATTGCTCTCAAGCGTCCCTCGCCTGTTGCACTTCTGCTGGCACAAAGCGACAGAGTACTTCAGAGCTGTGGAGACACACACACACACAGCCAAGAAAAGTCAAGTCTCTGTAATTTTGCCTGCCAGTGATGAAAGTATGCAAGTTATGGTTGCTTCTGCTTCCAAAGTTGTACAGTCACATAATTCTGTCAGTAACACAAGAATCTCAGCCTCAGAAGCAACTTGCATTGTTTCAAATAGCCCCATAATGTGACATGTGAATATCTGGTTTTAGACTTACACACAGTAAAGAGTCCATAGAGGAATGAAGCCAGACTCAACAACATATAAGGTGGCTAACTAAATATTATTCTTATTGGAGAGGGGGAAAAGTCAGGGAAGATAAGCCAACCATAAAACGTTGTCACAGTATGACATCATGACGGGGAGGTGCCAGAATAGCCTGGCTTGACTAAGGGAAAAAACCAACAGCGTGTGGGAATGTGAGTTGATGTAAGAAAACGAGCTGTGATTGCGGGTGCACACATATGTCCACGACATATGTGTTTTTTTACAGTTCATGATAAACGTGAACACAACACACAGCTTCAGCATATGCTATTTTTGTGCATGTGCTGCTGTTGGCTGCATCTCACGCTTTTTAAAACTTTCTACTTGCTGTATATTAACTACTTATCTGTAAAGCAGCTCTGATTCAGATACCATAACCATCGGCAGCGTAAATATGCCCTTTACAGTGGATAATTGCCAACACATTGTACTAATAGCAGAGTGTATCACTTCATGTGCTCCTTCTCTTGCCTCAATCTGCTATTAGAGTCAGATTCCAGATGCTTGAAGCAAACGATAAACGCCACATGTTAGTAAGAGAATCCAGTAGCTGTGGAGTCTCATGGCTACATCAACAAATACAGATGTTAGAAGTCCTCAAGTGGTTATTACTGGATCAAAGTTGCTACCTACGTATGGGTCTGGTGGTGACTGGCTGCGTCGTAGTGGTGGGTGATATTGTGGTGGTGGGGAATTTCTTTGGTCGGAACTTGTAGTGTCCAATGAAGCCATCTGCAGTGAGACTAAGATCTGACAGGAACTGAATTAGGAGCTGGTTCCCATCAGAGTACACGGGCCTGCAGAGGAACAGAGACTGAGTGACTAAGGATGAACTCAGATAAAGCCATAGCAAGGATGTTTTTTAGTAAAAACAAACTCCTCTACAGAATCAGACTGAATCACCTACCCTGGAGGGCTGTCTCCACAATATTTCCCAATCCTCTTGGCATCATTTATTTCGGCCCCGTTGAAAATGGAGACATGGTCATAGCGGCAGTAATTGTCTCGCTCCACATCAAACTTCTCGAACTTCACTTCGATAATCTGCAGCAGGACACGAATCACATGAAAAATCATCAAGAAAAAGCTTGTAACAGGCTGCTTGATTAATGGGCACTCATTTGTCATCTCATTTGTGGGGTGATGTTGTCCGTAACGATTCCACATGTTGACGTGTTAAAAAACAGTACAGGTAACTTCTCATACATGTATAAAATGTATACATTTTAACACATAGTCTAGCTGAATCCGATATTACACATCACACATCCCTTCGATGGCTCAGTTGGTAAAGCGGAGGACTGTAGTGGAAACTTAGACATCCTTAGGTCGCTGGTTTGAATCTGGCTCGAAGGAGGGACTCTTTTAGGCGGTCTGGTGGCTCAATGAGTAGATCATTAGCCTTAGATGCAGAAAGTTCAGGTTTCAAACCCCGTCACAGACACCAGGTGTGTCCTTGAGCTTCTTACTCAGCCCAGCGCTGTATGTGGCTGCCCACTGCTCCCCCCAGGGGGATGGGTTAAATGCAGAGGACCAATTTCATTGTGACATATGATGATTAAAGGCTTTTTTCTTCTTCTTTGGTCAATTTGACTAAAAGTCTCTTCATCTGAAGGTCACTTTTACCTTTTACCTCCCGTTTTTGAAAAAAAAAATACTTTGGTGAAATCATTTCAAACACACCAACCTGGTTCTTTGGTGCAACTATGTGCCAGGAGCAGGTGACACCAGCTGGGTAGTCCTTCTCAGGCCAGTTGGGTGTTTTGAAAGTCCCAGTGGGCTTGTCCAGCCTCCCTCCACAGTACTGGTCGCCTGTGGATAAGGGTTATCAGACAGCTCTTTTTGTTGCATTTATCATCCTTTTAAAGGCAGGAATTAAATGTAAATTATATGATCTGCTTTAATAACTGCTCTCGTTGTTTGTCATTATGAGCACCCCACAGAGCAACGTCATTTGATAGTCCCGTACAGAGAGCAGTTTCAAACACACAACATGTCTTCAATTATGACAGACATCACCTCAATAACCCTACACTGTTCACTTAAGTCTCCTAATGACGTGTTTTCTTCTTAACATAAACTTAGATTGATGTTTCTTTTCCAACATGTCTAAAAATGTCCAGTCACAATAATAGACTGTACAGTTGACAATGCTCAGGGACAGTGCTGCACTCCTGGTACCACTTGTAAAGCCAGGTCAGCTCGTTAACACAAACTGTCCATTACAGCTGTCAGCTCCCTGAGTACAGAGAACCAGCTATTAAAATTCCACAGAAACAGTAGATGAAACTTTGCAGAAGGCAAAAGGCACGTTCAGCTCTCAGTGATACCCCTGACCTGCGCCTTCTACTGAGGCGATTCGAGAAATGTCAGTGAGAAATTCCACATGAGACTGTGAGGAGTGCTGCGATGTTGCTCTCTTACTGTCAACATGCTGAAAGCAAGTATGGGAAGCAGCCATAGCTTAGTGTTGGATGACTGGAACCTCCAAAGGTCACAGGCTTTGACTGAGCAGGAGAAAAACTATATTCCGCTTGATTTACTGTAAGTGTGAAGTTTATTCACAGATTTATGTCAAATCTATTTATGCCGTTGTGTTAACATATAGTGATCACGCTTTTATATACATCAACTTGTTAATTTGCTTCTTAAAACCTGACCCTCTGCCCAAACAGCCGAAGTCATAGCTCCAACACAGTCCCACGTGTTTCTGTATTACACACTTGGGAAGTGGCAAGACATTCTCTACACAGCTGCTACCTTTGCAACCTTGGCACCTACTACATATGGAAGACATCAACTTTGAGAAGAATAATGCCAACACCATTTTCCCGACTACCCCTGTCTCCCTACCTCTCTCATGTGGGTGGGCAGCAGAGAAAACAGCAAGGAAGCCGCTCCCAGCTGTGTTGGCATCAGATACCATCTGCAGGAGCATCTTGTTGCCCATGGAAACCAGGGAACCTGGCTTGAATGTCCCACAGAAGCGGCCAAGTCTCTGCCCATTGACATGGCCGCTGTAAACATCCACATAGTCATAACGGCACAGGTTGTCGTTTTCCAAGTCAATAAAGCGGAAAGACAGGACCACGACCTTTCCCTCGGGCACCTGGGTGGAAAATGCAGAGAATATCAATTTTCACATAAC
This sequence comes from Anabas testudineus, assembly GCF_900324465.2. Classification (NCBI taxonomy): domain Eukaryota; kingdom Metazoa; phylum Chordata; class Actinopteri; order Anabantiformes; family Anabantidae; genus Anabas; species Anabas testudineus. The sequence goes on along the minus strand of NC_046611.1, from coordinate 22,686,838 downwards.
CCATGCGATTATTTAAAAATACCATCTGACAAACTGGTATACAACTTTCAGCAATGCTGCATACATTTCTTAGATAATGCAATACAATTGTGCCCCACGGTGATCTCCACTGTTCCACAGCGCACTGGTGTAATAAAGCCAGGCTGCAAAAACTGCCTGGAGCCAGCTGTGGCTGTGGTTAAGTATTTTTAGAAGGAAATTAGGAGTTTGGGCTTAGTGAGAGAGTAGCATGCTGTTGCCCAGTGCAGCTGTTTGTTGTGTTTTAATAAACAAATCAGCTATCAATTGTACAGTCGTTTTCTGGCTGTGGTATAAAAATGAACCACGAATATGAAATTGGACTCACTGTGATTCTCCATACACATTTAGTATTTGGAGGGTAAACACCTGGGTACCCCTGGCTCCCGATTACTCCAGACTCCTCTGTGATGTTACCGCCGCAAGTGAAGGTTGGTCTAGAGGGAGAAAATATGTTGTATTTTCCAGATCTCAAAATGATTTATGTGTTAAAACATAATACGCACAACACCCTGTAATCAATGCCGGTTTAACCCGTCGGGACTGCGCCGTTTGTCCTCACTACAGGCTGTCCAGACTGCAGAAAATCCCTCTAAATAAACTCCACTAACGTTGCTGCCATCAAAGATACGTAGGATTCCTGACACCTTGCTCACTCATAAAGCTCCCAAATATATTGAAAATAGAGATGTACCTCTGCTGAGACTGCGCACAGACCTCTGTCAGAAACAGTAGACTCCATGCGCCAAAAATACCGCATGTACTCCACATTGTTGGGTTAACGGAGCAGGCTTTGCGCCTGTTTCGTGGCATGAATGGCATTATGTTGAGCAGCCCAAACGGTGGGGTGAGCACCGGGAGTTCCTGCAGGGAGTTTCAGTAACTGCAAGCTGGAGCAGATGAATATAGCGTTTGTTCTGCGCTGTAGGAGGGGAGGACGCACAGGCGACCCGGCTACCCCCTCCCTCACCCAAAAAAAAAAAGAAAAAAAAAAGAAAAGATTAAAAACAGCCTGTGAGGATGTGACTTCTCACATTAGTGCCAAAGAAGCCAATAAATACACTTGATTAAAAAAAGTCATACGTCCAATCAGTGGAGCCCCAGCGTTTCTGACAAGCAGAGCTGAGTAGAAGACACCTGCAGCCTCTTCTGTTAGAAGAATGTGAATTTTCACACCAGGTGAAACATTGAAATATGTGTTTGAAAGCGCTGTAGGCAGAGTTGACACACTAATACGCACAAGACCAGTAGTGGGTATACTGTGCAATAAGAGCTCCAGAGAGCAAGGACACCATCTGCTGGAAGAAGAAAAAATGATTTGTCCAATTCCACATCTCATTTTATTTCAGTTTTAAAAGTTGGTTATTTGGAAGAACTGGATACTGATTAAACGTAAACATAACATGGAGCTATATGCAGGAGCAATATTCTTACACAATTAAAATAATTACATAGATGTTATAACTGATCACGTAAAACAACATTTTATTTTATCTCTTAAAATATTGAGAAGGACAAATATTTGTGTTTAAACATGGCACAGTTGCGGTTCAACATAATCGCGTAAGAGTTTCCAGAAAAAACAACTAAGCCATCGGTGACTCGGTTATTGATTGTGTCGCCTGGACTTTTACAGCCGCCGCTATCTTCTAATCCACGATCGATTTGTTTTAGTTCCACAAAAGATGGCGGACCGAACGCCTGGTGGCTCTCAAAAAGCTAGCGCTAAGGTGAATTTACCACTTCTACTTTCATTAGCTAGGTCTCATGAGTTCCCATTAAAACGATGTAAAAGATAATATGCCGGAACAAGATTGATTGTTTACATATTTATAGCGCGCACGAGGCAAGAGTTACGAGTGTGCGCAACGGTGTTAGCTAACTACCAAGCTAACCTTTGGGCGCTCGCCACACTAGCTAATTTAGCTAGGCTACGCTGAGGATTTAGCTAACATCAACGGTGCTAGTGTGGGCAGTTATTTAAGAAATAGCTAATCGAAAGGTACCGACACGACTGGTCTCTTGAACAAAGTTTGGTTGCTGTGCATTTGAATTTAGTGATGGTAAATTCATTATTTGGGAACTCCGGCCTTTGCTCCTGCTTCTAGTCATTCGCTGTTAATGTATTCAGTCGGAGGCGCTGCTGCAGAGACCAGCTCATTAGGCCTCTTGTTAATTTTGCCTATGTATAGCAACTGCAGCTATGCAAACTACAAAATATTCACTAAATATAGCTTATAGAGTGCCCATCAACGATTTGTGTAATGTAGTCCAACCACGAGTGGGCACATCCCACTTTATAGTGCACTATGTGTTACGTAGCGTTAACAGTAGGTAACCGATGATGAGTCCCGCTAAACTTACCCTTGTTTATTATAAATATCACCTTTTAGCAACAATCTAAATAATAATAATTACATCCGTTATGCACCGAGTTCAATCTCATGTTGACCCGAGCGTATGACATACCTGTTGAAACATAACCACGCTTTGTTTACATCGGCAGGCGCTACTAGAGAGCAAACTGAAGTCTTTCAGCATTGGCAAAATGGCAGTGGCAAAGAGGACACTAAGCAAGAAGGAACAGGACGAAATAAAGAAAAAAGTAAGCATGGGAGAAACTTTGGAGAGTATTGTCTAACTATAATATGTGTAGAAATATCTGCAAGATGTTTTTCAGTGCGGTGGCGTATGTACTTTCTTTGATACTGTTTTCTGTGTTCAGGAGGATGAGCGGGCAGCAGCAGAGATTTATGAGGAATTTCTTGCTGCTTTTGAAGGAGGAGGGGAGGGTAAAGTCAAGGCTTTTGTGCGTGGTGGTATTGCAAATGCAACAAAAGGTAATTTAGTTACATTTTTGTGTTTTGCAAATGGATTGCATGAAATGTTAAGGCATGAGAAGTGTTCATAACTTTGTCTGACATCTGATGATGTAATCTAACAGAAAACTTTATTCGCTGTTTCAGAGGAAGCAGCCGCTGATGACAAGAGAGGAAAATTGTACAAGCCTAAGTCACGATTTGAGACCCAACCCAAAAGCTTCTTGCCTTTGGAAACCCCACCTCAATTTTTAGCATTAGACAAAAAACATGTAAGCGCTGTCACAGTCAACAGATAGTCTCTCTTGATAATGCTGTATTAAATAATAAATTGTATTTTGTTATTGCTGTGCTGACATTATTTCCTAATTTATGTTTTAGTCATTGAAGAAAAATACTGAAAAGGAAAAGAAGAAAAGCAACTTGGAGCTCTTCAAAGAAGAACTTAAACAGTAAGTTTCAACAAATAAATCTCTAACTAGTAGTTTCCAGCTGTTATGCTGTGGAACTATGATTATAAGTACAAGGTTTTTGGTAATTTGGAGGTAAGTTGTACTTAATTCTTATATATACTGTTTCCTGTAGAATACAGGAGGAAAGGGATGAAAGACACAAGTTGAAAGGACGTGTTAGTCGTTTTGAACCTCTCTCCGGCTTGGATGGAAGACGTTCATGTAAGTGTCTTCCAGTTGCATGATTCTATTCCATTTACTAACTTGGCCTGAAATGGCCCTGTCCTGCACGCTTTAGTCCACTCCCCCATCCCTTTTTCCACTTTCACCCAGAAACAAAATTTATACTGCTTTTCTGCTTCTTTTAGCGGATGGTTCTTCACGAAGAAACCGTCCGTCCAGTGGTAATTTTGACTTAATATGGTGGCCGTGAATACCTTCATCTTGCTTATAAAATATATTGTGCTGTCAGACAGCAGTAGGAAATTTTCTCTCTTCTGTCTCTGCAGTTTTGGATGATTGTGCACCAGGTTCCCATGATGTTGGAGATCCATCCACTACTAACTTGTATCTTGGAAACATCAATCCACAGGTGAGATTCCATTCAAACTATTATCAATAAATGACAATTAATTCCAAATGGACATTACCTTCTTATTTCCCTGTGCCCATAATTACAGCAGCAGTGTCGCGCTGTGCAAATATTTATGAAGTAATAATTTTTTGTATGTTTTTATTGTAGATGAATGAGGAGATGTTGTGTCAGGAATTTGGTCGCTATGGTCCACTGGCCAGTGTGAAGATCATGTGGCCAAGAACAGACGAGGAGAGGGCTCGGGAGAGGAACTGTGGCTTTGTGGCTTTCATGAACAGGAGGGATGCTGAGCGAGCACTCAAGAACCTAAACGGTATATAGCTGTACTTTTTCATATCATGTAATTAATTGACATACTTGTGCTTTTTTGTGCACATTTATATATTTTCTACTCTATATATTACAGGAAAGATGATAATGAACTTTGAGATGAAATTAGGATGGGGCAAAGGTGTGCCCATTCCACCCCACCCAATCTACATCCCTCCTTCCATGATGGAGCACACACTTCCACCACCTCCCTCTGGCCTTCCCTTCAATGCGCAGCCCCGAGAGAGGCTAAAGAACCCCAATGCTCCCCTGCTTCCTCCGCCTAAAAACAAGGAGGAGTTTGAGAAGGTAACTCAACATGTCAGACTAGGATTTTCTCATGGGTTATGGCAGTGTTTTGTTAATTCTGCTGGTACGATATTAGCTTTTCTAATTACAGTTAGAAACAGTTAGAAAGGTTTTAATCATAGCTTCTATAAGTTATATAGTTTTTTGACTGAAATAAATTAGTTGCACTGTATATCAAAGTGTGGCTATAATGAGATGTGTATAGTAAATGGTCAGTGTTAAAGACAGGTGTTTACAGTTAAGTGTCAGGGGTGTAGGACCTTTTAGTAAAACTGACAGCAGTAAAGGAAAGTTGTTGTCTTTTTGCACTTTTAAATGCATTTATAAAAAATTTATCTGTTGCCTTTTTAACAATACTCACATTCTATGTTTATTATCTGATGTGACTTCATATACAGACTCTGTCGCAAGCCATAGTCAAAGTGGTTATCCCAACAGAAAGGTACATGTTTTTCTTTTTTTAAATTGGTGTAAAAATTCAGAAAAAACATCCCATAATAAAGCAAAATGTTTGATCAGTTGATCACTGCATGCTACAGGGGGCTGGTCTGTGTGGGTGAGCAACGGTTGAGGCAATATTACAATGTTTTCATACCAGTACATAGATGAATACTGACTGACAACCTTTTTTTTGTGCCCTTCTCTTTCACATCCCACCATCATTTACACTTGGTTTAAATATGCAGCAAAACATTGTTGAAGCTGTTTGTGCTGTTTAGATGTTTATCCAGAGGACATGACATTATTCCATCAGAGTTCCACGCTGTACATCAACATTTATTTGTGTTGCTCAACTTTGGTGACATAGTACTGCCACATACATAGTCTGCTGACCCTAGATCTGTAGTTTGTTAAAATCTGCGCTCTGACCATTGCTCACTCAGACCGTCTACCCCCTTGGCCTCTGTCATTCTATCGGGAGCTCAGTAAATATGGCCCCTGCCAACAAATCTAAACCTGCCAGGATTAGTTTCTATATGACCTTTGACATTGGCCTTGGTGAGCAGCACAAGTTGAACTGTCTGCAGCAGCGAGGGACCTGAAAAGCATCATGGGATGGATTGGGAAAGTATACTGAATTTTACCCTGCCATTGGTACGATCGGCTCCAATACAAGTAAATGTGATCTGTGTTGTCAAATAAAAGACATCTTTTGTCTTGTTGGGCACTTTAGGTTAATTGTATGCAGCCTGCACCATGTATTTCCCCAAACATCGTCACAAAAATCTCTAATGTTCCCATTTGCACTGTATTCAGTCATTATCAGCTTCACCAGTAGATGAACTGTTTAGCATATTTAGGCCAACAATCCTATACTGCTTTGGTTCTTCCTCACTCCACATTAGTCAGGAGATGAGTGGGAATTGATAGGAAGATTTCAACACAGTGCAATGTAATTAAAACCTGTTGCACTAAAGCCTTAAAGAACTTCATGATACACCATAACAAAATCATGCTATGTAATTTGTTTGATTTATTTTTTTGTTGTACAAATTCTTAATTGTTTGAGTATTTTACTGTTATGAGTTTTTGGCATTCATGTTCTACATAGGCTCTGAGGCATAGTCACAGATGGAATTTATGCCTGGTCATGTGACACTTTGACAGTTGACAGTCTCTCTGTGAAGATATCTATCACCTAATTCTTCATTAAAAATGTAGCTGTATTAGATTAGTAAATAATTTATCATTCATCATTTTAGCATGGTCCATTGCCGGGTATGTTGTATGGCAACTCACTATTCCGCTGTAGACTCCTGTAGGTGACAAAGGCTGCATGTTCTTGTGAAACATCTGCCTGGCCTTTAGTAAGACAACTGTTCAGGGTGTCAAACCACCAAGCATAAATTAATCTTTATTAGGCAGGCTTTTATAGTGCTCAAAAGTCAGGCCAGTCTGAATCTGTTTGCTTTAACTGTGTTTTTCTTGTAGGAATTTGCTCTCTCTCATCCACCGAATGATCGAGTTTGTGGTGCGTGAAGGACCAATGTTTGAAGCCATGATCATGAACAGAGAAATCAACAATCCTATGTACAGGTCAGTGCATCTGTACTGAGTCAGAAATGTATTAACTGTTTACATTTACTAAATTGCATTATTAGTTTTAAGGTGTTTTTTTTTTCCCTGAGTTATGTCTTTCTTTTCCAGGTTTCTATTTGAGAACCAGAGCCCGGCACATGTATACTATCGGTGGAAGCTCTACTCCATACTACAGGTTTAATTTCTGTGTTTAAAGATTGTTTCAGTTCAGCAGAGGATTTCTGTGGCATCCAACATATTTACGAAGACAAACCTAATGTTCTAGGAGTAGGTTTTATTTTGACATTTTCTGCAAATTATCTTTGTCAGGGTGAAGCACCAGGCAAATGGCGAACAGACGATTTTAGGATGTTTAAAAATGGTTCTTTGTGGCGTCCGCCTCCTCTTAATCCATACCTCCATGGTCCTTATGATGATGGGGAAGAAGAGGAAGAAGAGGAGGAAGCCAGCAAGAAAGGCTCCTTGAAAGAAGAGTAAGACCATTTCCTTATGACTATTGGCATAAATTGTTTAGTAATTTATGGCGTAATGAATCAGTGCATGGAACTACTGTGTTGAAATGCTCTGCTGTTGATAAACCTGTAATTAGAATTTGATTTAACTGGTTTTAATTTCTGCAGGGAGCGGGACAAACTGGAGGAGATGCTGCGTGGTTTGACTCCAAGGAGGGGAGACATTGCAGAGGCCATGTTGTTTTGTCTTAGCCACGCTGAAGCTGCTGAAGAGATTGTAGAGTGCATCACAGAGTCCCTCTCCATCCTCAAGACCCCTCTACCCAAGAAGGCAAAACATAACACAGCCCTTCAGCTAGAAAATAATGTCAAATGATATAGTAGTCAATTGTCTGAAGAAACATTTGGATTTAAAAGAAATTTATTTATTTTTTCTTTGTCCCTTTTTTGTCTTTTCAATTTCAGATTGCACGGTTGTATTTAGTGTCTGATGTGCTGTACAACTCTTCTGCCAAAGTAGCAAATGCGTCTTACTACAGAAAATAGTAAGTTGTGCAATCTATCATATTAAACTATGACATAAGGCTTTCAAGTTAAGATTTTTACTATATTCTCTTATTCTCAACAGTTTTGAGACAAAACTCTGCCAGATTTTCTCAGACCTCAATGCGACATACAAAACAATACAGGGCCACCTTCAGTGTGAGAACTTTAAGGTAAACATCAAAATGACCAGATGTTTAAAATCCAACCTATTACCTAACCTAACCTATCCAACCATAATTTTATAAATCAACTGTCTATATTTTGTGTTCCTCTGGCAGCAACGAGTAATGTCCTGTTTCCGGGCATGGGAGGATTGGGCTGTATATCCAGACCCCTTCCTTATCAAGCTGCAGAACATATTCCTGGGTCTGGTTAATCTCTCTGCCGAGAAGGAGCCTCCAAGCATTGTGGAGGTAAAATATGAAACAATACTTTCACAATTTTATTACAGTAACGTAGCCCTAGGAACCTACCCTGTGTTCTACTAAAGTCACACATTTCTGTTTATTTATTTTGTGTGTGAAATGTTTAATTTGGTCCAGCCTGAGCCACCAGAAGACATAGACGGAGCACCAATCGGGGACTATGTCGATGGCACTCCACTGGAGGATGTGGATGGGGTGCCAATTGATGCAGGGCCCATTGATGGGGCTCCTATTGACGGAGCCCCCCTCGATGACCTTGACGGTGTTCCTATCAAGCCCATGGAAGAAGACATAGATGGAATACCTTGTGAGTAGTACAGAAATCTACACAGGATTTGATGACCCCAGTCCAAATGTTTTTGCAGCTATTGTACAGTAACTCAACTTAATGTCATTTTCCTGTTTTGTTTGTTTTTTTGTTTTGTTTTAAAGTGGATCCATCCAAGGAGGTAACCTTCAAGGTAGCACCCTCAAAATGGGAAGCGGTGGATGAGTCTGAGTTAGAAGCTCAAGGTGAGACCTTGAGGTGGCAAATTAGACTAATTATACCCTGACAGACATAATACACACAAATGTGTACCTAAATTACAGTAGCTTGACAGTAATAGATGTGATGTTGCTGCTATTTTTGCCTCAGTGCTGATTTCTAATTGGTTTGTGTTTACTCCTCAGCTGTGACAACCTCAAAATGGGAGATGTTTGAGCAACCAGAAGAACCGAAAAAGTGAGTTGGTGTGTGTGGGGGTGCACATGCACGTTTGTTTTGACGGTAATAGTCTTATTTTGTTACACTGTGAAGACCTCAGGACACTGAATTTATAAACTGTTTTCCACCTTTTGAAGGAATGAGGAGGACAGTGATGATGATGATAGGAGCCCTTGCTCGGAGGACATTCAGAGCTACTCCAATCCCATTAGAGAGGACTCAGATATTAAGTCCAAGATGTCAGAAATGAATGAGGAGAAACGCTCCAAGCTCAGAGAGATAGAGGTACCTTAGGGTTATTACAAACCCCAAAATTTCATGTACCAACATGTCATAATCTTTGAGGTATTTTGTGTGCAGTAGAAATTAATTATTTTGATCATTATTTAGGTTAAGGTCATGAAGTTCCAGGATGAGCTGGAGTCTGGTAAAAGGCCAAAGAAGCCTGGCCAGAGTATCCAGGAGCAGGTGGAGCACTACAGGGATAAACTACTACAAAAGGTAATAAATAAGGCCCTGCAAACGTTATCACATTAAGTACCGGAATACAGCAAAATTACTTAAATTTATTATGAACCTTTCCTGTAGGAAAAAGAAAAGGAGAAACTTGAGCGGGAGAAAGAGAAGGAGAAAGCCGAGACACGCTTGAAGGAGTTGAAGAAGGAAAAAGAGAAGGATGACACACCAACAAGGAAAGAGAGGTGGGACCTATTTGGCAGGGAGTAAAAGTGTAGGTCTAGTATTTTGGAGTGGGTATTTTAAACATGACATTTGTTGAATTAATGGATAATTATTTTCCCCTGTGGGTGATAGGAAGCGGCGTCACAGTGGGTCCCCCAGCCCAACACGAAGTAGCAGCAGACGAGGCCGATCATCCTCTCCCCGTTCAGAGCGCTCAGAACGTTCCGATCGATCATACTCCAAAGACACATCTTCACGCTCTTCTCATAAAGACTCCCCTCGATCCAGCAACAAGAAGTCCTCCAAGAGGTAAGATGAGCTCTCATTAGGAGCTTCTGGCTTTAACCTTGCATTTTCTGCTACAGTCCCCATGATCTTCATGAATAGTTGTGGGATCAGGTGAGTTGATGCATAAAGGTGTAACCAAAGTATTGCATCTTTGTCCCACTAGATCTCCCTCATCACCGCGCACACCTAAACGATCCAGGAGGTCGCGTTCCAGGACGCCCAAGAAGTCAACTAAGAAGTCCCGCTCCAAATCAAGGTCTCCCCACCGGTCTCACAAAAAGTCAAAGAAGAGCAAACACTGACATGTCTTTTCCTTCAGCCTCCAGACCGGCCTTTTCTCCTGCCCTGTCATTCTTCCCTTTTCTGCACCGTGTTGTATAAAAAGATTGACTGACTGATTTGGCAGCTGAAGCTCTCTACCCAGATGTTAATGTATAGACAATGAAGAGTGGAGGATGTTGCATGGGTTGCCAATAGGTGTATCAAATGGATGGGGGCCATTGCTGTTTTATATTGTACAAAAAAAAAATAATGTGCTTGTGTGTCCTGATTCCCCACCACCTTCAAATGGAATTCATCCATGTGGTAGACCACACCCGTACAGAGTGTGATGACAATTAGTCTTATATTCATGCTGTCATTTTCTGTTTTTGTAGTTCACGTAAAAAAAAAAAGACTTCCTAATAAACACGTCATTTTTAATCAAATATTATTTAGTGAAAAACAGGAATCGAGTACTGATTTTGATTTGAAAGAAGGCAGTTCTGGTAAATCTCATTTACAGTTAGTGTATTTTAGTAGCACAATAATGTAATTCTGAGGACTTAGAGTCAGAGGCCTTCTCAGCGGATACTTCATTGGTACTGAAAAGGCATTATGCAAAAATGTATCTGAAAACAGCAATGTAGTTTAGTGAGGCGGTTACAACTGCTTGTTTACAGTTTTGCCTGTGCCTTTTTGAGCTGATCCTTCAATTCTTGATATGCAATAGAAGAGAGGTGCACTTCATCAGGTCCGTCGGCAAAGCGCAGAGTCCGTGCATATGAATACCTGAGGAAGAACGTCCTTAGTAGGGGTATCAGATTTATTTCATGATGCTCTTCACTTGTGTGGAAAATATACTCACATCTGTGCTAGAGGGAAGTCTGCAGATACACCTGCACCTCCATACACCTGCATGGCACAGTCCACCACCTTACAGGCCATCCTGGCTGCTGCCACCTTAATCATAGAAATCTAGGAAGCCGGCCACAGTAGAAATAAAGAGGACTCATGCAACATCAAATAAATACTACATAAACACAGGTATAAAGTACACACGGGTAATAAAACGGTGTATGCCTAAAATGTAATTTTTCATACTTTAACCCAGTGATTTGGTGCATTGTTGAAGGAAACATGAGTGATAGTGCTGTGAAACTTACACAAGTTTAAACTTGGGGATAAAACTAATTTTAATATTTAGCTGAGCTGAAGTAGCAGGGCCATTCTGAAGCCAGTTTAAAATGTGACAGCTGTAAATATTTTTTCCTTTGTGTAAATCTGCAGTATGGTTATTTCTTACATATTAATTGCAAAGGCCGTATACTGTATTAGTAAATAGTGTGGAAATAGGACACAGCATGCTCAGTTAGACTAAAGTCGTACCTGTTTGCGAGCAGCCCGACTTCCCACTGTATCCAGCGCATGAGCAGCATGTAGAGTCAGTAGACGGGCCTGTTCTATCATGAGACGGCACTCTGCTATCCAGTGAGCAACAACCTCCTGTACACATACAGTAGACATACTCACATTTACTCACGGTGTAGCTACACATCTGTCCACTAGGTGTCGACAGTGGGAAGGAACCCCACACATGCTACAGGAACCTTCAAATTAAAGTAGAATTTAGTTCAGTTGACTAAATGTTTACTCACATGTTGGTAGAGTTTCTTTCCAAATGTGCGTCTGGACGCAGCCCGCTGACAGAGCAACTCCAGTGCAAACTCTGCGAGGCCAACAGCCCTCATACAGTGGTGCAGCCTTCCTGGTCCCAGACGACCCTGAGCAATCTCAAATCCCCTGCCTTCTCCTGGAAACAACAGAGATATCGTCAATCATCACCAGAGGGAAATGATACCTCTGTCTTAGTGACCTTTCACACATGTTCATCTGAAAATCAGTTTATTGTCTAAACACTATAAAGATAAGGAATCACATTTCTAAGGCTTTACAGGTGTAGAGTGCTTCATGGAAAAATCTAATGTGAGGAATACAACGCAAGAGAAGTACCAATACAGTTTCTTACCCAGAATAATGTTGGAGGCAGGGACCCGCACGTTTTCAAAGTGCACTTCAAAGTGGCCACCATGGACGGCATCTGAGCACAGAAATGGGGGGAAAAATGTTTAATTTAATGAAAACTGGTTATATTTTGTATAAAAACTTAATATTGTGGTAAAAGATAAAAAATAGCACACGAAGATGTGATGACAAGGCATAATCTTACCATCCTGTCCAAACACAGTGAGTGGTCTGATGAGCTTTACACCTGGTGTGTCCATAGGTACAAGGATCATGCTGTGTTGGCCATGCCTAGGAAAAAAAGGTTAGAACCAGAGCTGTAAAGGAGTGCCATCATCCTTTGTTGACCACGTAACTGTTTTTCTGTTGTAGTTTTTCCTCCTTATTTAAATGTGATACATTTTATGACGTTCACTGCTGGTGAAAAACCTCCAACCCTGATTTATTTCAGTCTCTTTGTGGACTAGTTTGGGCGTGTGTTTTGTTACACTGCTGTGGCAACAAATAAAGTAGAAAGTGTATTACATATATTGGGTGTGGTTGCTTCAAAAAAAAAAAAAAAAAAAAAAAATCATTAACATCAACATTATGCTTGTAACTGATGAGCATTGAATTCAAATGTGTGCCAATTATTTGTCAGCCACATGATTTAACTGTCAGAATGCCTCAGCAAGATTAAATTAATACATTTTTCTGCTATGCGACACAAAACATTTAGGCGGTGACACTAGGCAGTGTTCTTAAAATGTGAGCGCACACTGGGAAGTACTCCCTGTGCCTAAGCAAAGCCCATCTACATTATAATGGCAGCACAGAGGAAGTGCTGCCATTATAACGGCACAGTGGTTATGGTGAAGTCAAGTGCAAACGCAAATTAATCATTGAAATATTCAGCAATTTACAATTTATAAAACCAGAAACAGTAAGCAGGACTACAAAAAAGCAAAAATAATAACACCTGTGGTTAAAAACATGACTTCAGCTTTGCAAAAATACATACAGTGGCAAGAAAAAGTATGTTTTATGGTTTTCTGCATTAATATGTCATAAAATATGATCTGATCTTCAATTAAGTTAAGAGTATTAACTAATACAAGGAGATCACATTTTATGATAAATAAATGCATCAACCTATGAAATTCCAAAACGTTCACATACTTTTTCCTGCCACTGTAAAAAGTGTCCTTCCTGTCCACACCAGAGGAGGAAACGGACAAATATCCTTTGTCCCACAACTGTTGTACAGACCTGTTGCTCACATCCTGAGAACTGCTCTTGCACATCACAATGGCTACTTTGCATTGGGAACTGCCAGCACCTGCAGGGAACAGTTAAAAATGGCTCATTGGTATTCATGGTCTGCTGCTGTCCAGTGGTATAGCAAACAATAGAACCAGCAACCTTTCACAGCTCCACTCTGTCCTTAGCCATTTCATGACCCGAGTCTCTCCGGAAACATTGTGTGTCACGGACTAGGAAGTGCTCCAAACATTGGAGGAGCTGGTGACAGATTGGTGGCATGAGAACATTTCCTGAGTTGAACTATTTCACATATAGTTACTTTTTGGTTGACAATAAACAGATCGTATTTGTTGGAGACAAACTGGAGATATACATGAGTAACTTCTGGAAAAATAAAACATTGCTACTTATTGAGGCAAAAACATATAAATACTAGAAAACTCCCACTAGAGGGCGATCTCTGCAGACGTCACAGTGTAGACCGGTTTCCCAGCATCTGTCCAACAGTTCAGTGGAAAGGGAGTGAAGATGTGACATTTCTGATAATAGGATAGCTGAAGTGTGCAGAGTGATAATGACCAAATGGACAGTACCGTGGCACGTCCATGGTCGGAAGCCTACGTTCAGACATTCAGTCTCCCATATGGCCTTGAATCCCTCAGGCACAGTCTGGGTGACCAATGGTCTCCCTTCCTGTTTAGATTTTTGTCCAAATGGTAAAACTGTCCCCTAAGGAGAAGACATATGGACACCAGACGGTCCTTGACGACACATCAATAATGTCTGAATATTCAACAGCAGAATCACAGCATGAGCGCCTGTGAAGACTGAAACGATCCGACAGATGTTCAGTGTTTCAACTGCTTTACTGATTTAAACAAACATTGAACTATTATGCATGCGATGTAACAAAAACAGAAAAGATCGCCAGCCTGCTCCACCCAAAAGCAAACCACATAGAGGAAAGCCCGTTTGGCTCAGGGGCAGGCTGGCTTTTCTTGCTAACCCTTACATAAGTCTCATGGTTTCTGATCAGGGGTGAGCCCTGCTGTCATTCGTCAGTCTTGCCCATACACGTCTTATCACCACTGGAATGAAAAAACAGCTTCCCAACCCACTAATCTGTCTCCCCGAGAATGTGACAGTCAAACATGTTATGTTACTGCATTCTTTTAAAAACGTCTGTCAGACTAACTTACTCATAAAACTGATATCTTTCCAATTTGCCAAAGTTATGTTTAACTTTTTCACACAAGCATCCTTTTATTTATTTTAGTCTCCCGGATCCTCTTGCTTTGTGGATTTCTATTCTACTCATTTATTTATATAGTGAGGCATGAAGAAAGAGATAGAGAGAGAGTAAGAGAGAGCCAGGGAAGGTCTATAAACAAGTTGACCGTTTCTGAGGAAGCCAAAATAAGGAAACGGCAATCCTAAGCAACAAAATAATAAATAAATACCCAGGAATTCAGAATACTGTCGCGTCATTCAGAAATAGTTCTTGTTGATTTTAGCATCTGAATAGTTCACAGGAATATTTGCTAATATGAGTGCGCACACTAGCAAATAAAGCAATAAAAGGAAGCATTCCAGCAAACCACGGTAATCACAATGAGCGCAGCAAATGTGACAAACATGATCCACTTGGAATGTATTTTATACCCTATTATCACTTCTTTCCTTTCACAGACAGACAAAGGGCAACGGCCAGGGAACTCCCTGCATTACCTCAACAGTAGGAGATTAAATTCACAACTTAATCTGAGAATGAAACCCATCTTTTCTTTCTACAGTGCTTAGACAGTGTCACAGAGAAAGAGAGTAAGTCTATCCTGAAACGGGACAAAGCCACAGTCAGAGACGCGCACGCACACATAAACTGTGGAGAGCTACGTGGTTGAGTGAGTGTCAGCAGGGAGTGGGGAGG
The DNA here is from genome assembly GCF_900324465.2 of Anabas testudineus. Classification (NCBI taxonomy): domain Eukaryota; kingdom Metazoa; phylum Chordata; class Actinopteri; order Anabantiformes; family Anabantidae; genus Anabas; species Anabas testudineus. Next base: position 22,671,746 of record NC_046611.1, on the reverse strand, counting down.
GCTGAGGCTAAAAGATCATTCACTGCAGTGCTACGGTACAGACAACTTTTCTCCGGAGCATGCACAACAACCATATGTGTGTAATTCAGGATTAATATTGTCAACTTTACAAATCTTATTAAAGGAGCACACAAGGTAAGAAAATCCTATCAACTTTGTCACACAAACATAAAAACACAATTTTAACAAAGTACTCAAGAAGAATCTGAAAGAAGTATTCTGTACCATGTACTGACAGCTTTGTAGAGGAAATCTTAAGATGTAATTTTGCTTTTATTATTTGTTGATTTTATGTTATTTTACATATTGTTAATTCTAAGTCAGTAAAATACATTTTTCCCATTTACTTGCACTAGCAGATACTGTAAATGGGAAGGCATGGCACCTTGTTTTTCTGACAGTAAACATTTACTTTAGTGTTAGACTTGCAGTCAAAGTCCTGGATATTTTATGACATTATTATAACCAGAGAGTTGTTGATAACAAATTAAAATAGGTATGCTGCTTGATGTTTGCATTTGTCTCAGTGGTGCTTCTAAAACTATTATTTTTAGTTATTGCTTGTATCATGATACATTTTTTAAGATAAAATGAATTATTTGAACAATTTTTAACATGAATGTTAGTACAGTACTAAAACTCCAAAATTAACAACCCTAAACAGCTAAATCTGAAATAATTAAGCTTTTCCAATACTATTAAAGGTTGGTTTATATATTATATATTTATAATATAGGTTGCTAAATTATAAATCCACATTGTGGTCATTTTTGTGATCCAAAAGTAAAGGGCGAGTTTTACCAATAATCCAAACAACTCCAAAAAATAAATAATAATCCTCCATGGATCCTCCAATCCATCAATCAACCTGTTACTATGCACCCTAGATACAAAGTGCAGTTGTCGACAGGGAAGGAATATCTGACATATTTGTGTTCCAGTCTGCTTAAGTAACACCCACTCCTCCCATGTGGGACCAAATAACTCCTTATATAACGAACCTAGGCAGTTGTCATAAACAACTGTTGTCATCTGTCAGCTCCAAAATATTCCTGGGATGCTGTATACTCCATACATATCTGGTCCATGTCCAAAGATGATGTAACCTGCTTCCTGAATTTCACTTCTTTGTGAATTGAAAAAAGTGTAAAACATGATAAGATCTATGTGAATAAATAGTGAAAAATATTTTCAGCTAAGCATTATTGCTGTTTTCAGTAGTCTTGATATCAAGCGTACATCTTGAACAGGCACATACCACCTACAGTAAAAACATTCTCCTGGCTGCACCGAGTAACTCTCATCTCTCTCCACATATTTCTCATAGTTCTTGACTTTTAACAGGAACAATTCCATTAATCATTAAAGAGAGATGGAAAACCAATTGGAGCTGTACACATGGATCGCTATGTTGTCAAAAGACCAAAAGATACCATTTCTAAATTCAGTAGATCATTCAGTATCCAACAGAATGCAGAGTGACTGAATTCAAAAGGACGATCTGTGAGCCTCTTGTTTTTTTTCCCCCAGAGCTGTGTTCACTGGGGCTATTCAAGCCCTCACAGTTCAGACTTCCAGAGCTCAAGCCATTAGTGAAACCAGGCAGGAGAGATTCCTCTGATGCAAAATACAGAAATAACTCCTCTTTTCTGTAACAGAGCTTACACGCCGTTTTGTTCTGCTGAATAACACAGACAAAAAAAACAAGACATGGATTTTACTGTTTGTGTTGTGTTTTCCTATTTAAAAATAAACAAATGTTTCCCTAAATTGTGCTGTATTTTCTGTAGAGCAAACAAAAATGGATTTCGACCTTGTTGATGGCGACTCCGGCTCCAATGACAGTTACGATGATGATTATGACTATATTGTCCACAGTATCTGTGACAAAGAAGATGTGAGGTCTTTTGCCGGCATCTTCCTGCCAGTCATCTATGCCCTGGCTCTGGTGGTGGGTCTGGCCGGGAATGCCCTTGTAGTGGTGGTCTACACATCTCGGGTGCGTGTACGAACGCTGACAGATGTGTGCATCCTTAACCTCGCCATTTCAGACCTGTTGCTCCTCTTAACCCTGCCCTTCTGGGCAGCTGATGCTGTCCATGGCTGGATGTTGGGTTCGGCAGCCTGCAAGCTCACCTCCTTCCTCTACAGTACCAACTTCAGCTGTGGCATGCTACTGCTGGCGTGTATCAGTGTGGATCGCTACAGGGCTGTAGCTCAAAACCCGACAGGCAGGACTGGAACGGGTCCCCGGGTAAGGAGACAATGGTTCCTGGTGTGTCTGGTGTTGTGGAGCGTAGCCAGCTTCCTCGGTCTTCCTGAACTTATCTTCTCTACAGTAAAGCACTCCCATCACAGGATGGCCTGTACAGCCAGGTATCCTCCTAGCATGGCCCGCCCTGCAAAGGCTGCTTTGGAGCTGCTAGAGGTGATCCTTAGATTTCTGCTGCCTTTCCTTGTCATGATAGTGTGCTACAGCTTGGTAGGACGGGCACTGAGCCAGGCAGTTGGGGTGCGGAGAGACCGGAAATGGCGCGCCCTGCGGGTCCTGCTGGCTGTGGTGGCTGTATTCCTGCTTACGCAGCTTCCCTACAACGTGGTCAAGCTGTGCCGAGCAATGGACGTCATTTACCTCCTTGTGACTGACTGCCAAGTCAGCAAGAGACTGGATCGTGCTATTCAAGTGACAGAGAGCCTGGCATTGACCCATGCCTGCATCAACCCACTCCTCTATGCCTTCATTGGATCCTCCTTCAGGGGACATGTGCTCAAGGCTATCAAGCACCTTGGACAGAGACTTGGGAGACACCCGAGACACGTCAATGAGGAGCCAGCAGTGGAGATTGCACTGAACACCTGCACTCAAACACAATCCCAGTCTGGTTCAGAAGACCAAGACACCAGTACCTTTACTATTTAAGACTTAAACATGTAGGGTACTGTATCTATATTTTTCTTTCTTGCACCTATACAAAATTGTCTATGTATACTGTATATATAGATATATTTACACATCTTTACTACCTTATACAGTAAGCTACACATCAGTAATCTTCAATTTTACTTCTTAGTGTTAATATATATATGTACAGTGAATTTATAAGCACTAACTAAAGTATTTTGTATAAATTATGTATTTTTTGTTAAATAAAGGAACAAATATTTTTCACTGAACCGCATCTGTCAACATCTGTTGCCAACTGATGTTGAAACTCAAGATGCTCTGAGTACTACTTCAGTTCCTTGCAACAAATCACAACAACCTTACAGTCCGCCTTCTTTGGGATGAGGGATGGCTTTGTTGCACAGTGAGTTACCCATTCTGTCAGAAAACATTTGGCAGACAAAGACAGACCAGCAAACAGCAAGAATGTCCCCTCCATTCCAGCTAACAGGGAAACCTACAAGGGGCTTCAGACTGAGTTGAATTGTTCATCTTTATTATGTGATTTTGTAGAAGAAATGCTTTCCAGTTGAGTGGTATCTAGAGTTTTGTGTAATGTCTTACCATTTCAGTGGTGTATTATAAAAGCTCTCCACAGACTTTACCAAATACCGTGATATTACTTTACCCTTTACTTGCTACCCCTAATACATTCACTGCTAATCAAATTCTGGGTCAGTGTGTTGGAACGGACACAGTCCAAGAAATAGCAGCAAGTTATTCAAACAGCTGCAACTATGAGAGGGACAGATGAATTTGGCCAGACTGCCTGACCAGATCCACCACAGATAATGACCTTAAGACGCAAAGCCATTTAATTGTTTAGCATTCTTTCCATCTCCTTTCAGCTTTGAATAAAAGCACGGGCCAGATGAAGGTTATTTACAGTTAGCAATCCTGTTTCCACTGTAATGTCTTACTGTAATGTCTGTAATGTGTGCGAGCTAGACTCTGTACAATATACAAACTAGGTGTGTCAGCCAAGAGAGGCAAATGTTTACACTGCAATTCCCAGTCTCCAAGCAAAGGGATGACTGGGTACCCAGAAAACACAAGTACTGCATGTTGCAAGAATAAGACAAGGAAGATCTAAGGCTTGCGTGATTCCGGTTAGTTATGTATCAAAACACCATAATTAAGTTCAATATTTACAACCTGTCTTTCATTTGAATTCATTATGATCTGACCCAGATGTATAACGTTTTTCAAACTGTAAATTTTCAAGCAGCTATTGGCAGACATTATGTATCACAACAAACTGTAACACTAAATCATGTGACCATTTCGCTCAACAATCTTTACTTGGCTCAAAGAAAACCAAGTTTTAAGGGCTTGTATGAGGATCCCTTTCCGCTAGCGACTACTAATAATGTTAAACATGTACAAAGTTTGAGCTTGCGTGAGCGCGTATACAAATAATAAATGCCTATGGCTTCATGATAAAAGACTGCAGGTCTGGGAATAATTTCAGTACATTTTCATGCCAACGGGTCAGTCTTACATAGCTTTAACACCACCGAGTTACACTGGTAAAATCTAGATTCTCCCCACGAACAAATTTAAGAACATAGGAAAATAGACTGGTTTTGTAGTGTATGTGGATTATAGACGTTTGTAGTGGATTAGTCATGAAATATTATTTCATGAAAAGCAACAGTTACTCACAGAAAGCTACTACAAGCTGCTGTGGAAATATCATGGAATTATTATAATTCACCATGAAATCCACAGACTTTTATTTCTCTGTGGGGAACCCTACTGTACAAAGATAAACACACAGATAAACAGACCCTCCTTTAGAGGACACATTGTGAAGGCTGCTCTTGGAGAATGTAGCGGGGAAAAACCAATAAGTGCTGGCTGTGGACGTTACGTTTTATACTTGAAAAGAATGTGTGACGATAGAAAAACAGTATTATGTAATTTAATTTAATACAACATGGTCCAGTTTGATCCTCCCTTTTGTTGCATAAAGTCAAGTTGGACTGAGTGTGTCTGGACATCATGACTCACCACAAAAGACCATCCAAAACCCACTCCAGAATAATATGTTTGCCACAAAAGCAGCCAAAGGTCACAGTAAGTATGATACATCCATTAAAACATCTGCTTCCCCCCCACCTAACACAGAGATCTAGCATATACAGGCAGACAGAGGAAATTCTCCAGAAGATTTTTTTTCCCAACTAATGGAAATTTAACTTCAAATGAAAAGAGGGGCGGTAGGAAAAGACATTCTTTTTTAGATCAAAATGACAGCTACCGTCTACATGATGGCTCATTTTTTAAAGAAAATAGTGCTTTCAGGAGGAATTCCACACAGACTCAAAAGCAAAAAGACTAAACAACAGACTCATGTTTTCCTTTAAACCCTCAGACCACATCCATGTCAAGGAAAACATCTGGAATATCTTTTAGTTCACAGTGATTCAAAGAGCATATCATATACATCTAAAAACTGTAAGCTGAGAATACGTAAGAGCTCATTTTACGCTGTTGGTGACTTCATTTGCATTATATTCCTTACATCAAATTATTCTGTTTCGTTAGTCTAACAGGATTCTATGATATAAGTTATTGAGCCAGTGGGTGGTCACAACAGACTACATTGCACCATAAACTAGAAGAATTCTGACTCACTTAATCAGAGATTACTATTTTTGTCCACAGAATAAACATATTCAATGTGCGCATGTAGTCAGGCAAACCAAAGGTGCTCCACAGCATATTTTCCAGAATGAAATGGAACAAAGTGTTTAAAGATCATAAAACGTTCTGTTACACAGTGCTTTTTGAATGAGTCATCTGCACTTTTTTTGTTGTCCATATGTTAGGAGTTTGGGGTTTGGGTAGGGATTTTTGGACAGCCACATCTTGAGTACACACAAATAGCAAAAAGCTCTTAAGGTAATGGACAAAATTCTCAGATATCAGATTAAAAAATACAAACTGAACTCAATTACTTGTGTGTTTATTATGTCTTGGGCTCTCTAATGGCATTTTCGGCTTTAAATGGACCATTAAACTCTTGAAGGACACAATATGCAATCTCTTGTATAACTAATAAATAAAAATGAACATACCACTGCTCCACCATTTCTTGCCATTTACGATGTAGCTGTTTTCATCCCTACGAAGAGTGCACTCCATGTTGGTCGCATCACTGGAGGCTACATTAGGCTCTGGGGAAGGGAGCAGAGGTTAGCTTAAAATTCACACCAAACAGAACATAGTGAGTACAATATTCAGACTCTAATTAATTGTATAGTCCCCGGCATTTGCTTCGTGTAGCATCTTTTTCAGGATTCCAGCTTAAAAAAACAGGTAGAGCGATTAATGTAATATACACTGAGCACTCAGTTCACAAATTTCAAACTTGAATTATACAGCAAGCAAGTTCTAACAAAGTCACACATCGAAATTCTTTTTCAGCAAATGACAGAGGTTGCTGTTTCTAATCATTGTAATAAATCAACCCAACTACCGACAAAAAACATCCCCAAAACACTACTTATCACCATCTGTGTTTACAAAAACCACGGGGAGGTTCACACCCAGTGTAATCACTTCTGGCAACAGCATGTCGCTGTTTCCAGGCAGTATGGAAACCAAACTGGAGAAAAACAGGGAGGAATTACTCATAACCAAGGGTTTCTGATGGCATATCACATTAAAGTGTTTGACAGACCTGCGTGCTACATTTCTTCTGAAAGATACCACAGTAAGTGTCCCTCAAGTGTACACACAGAAAATGATTTCACTCCATAAATCTGCCTGGTTCACGCCTGCCTAACTCCAGCTTTCAATATTCATAGCTCTACTGAGTCTATGAAATATGGTAGAGTGCAGTTTTATTTTTTCAGTTTTTGTAAAGCACAGTTACCTGTAATATAAATCAAATATCATTCAATAATGCACGGGAATATACACATTATAATACCTGTCATACAGAAGCAGGAACGTATTTCTCCTTTGAGTAGAGGCTCCAGCCATTTTTTCTTCTGTTCCTCGCTGCCAAACATGTGCAGCACCTCCATATTTCCGGTGTCTGTGAATCAACATCATAAAAAACTGTTTCTTCCAGTAGATGAGCTAAATTTGTAAAACGAAACAAAAAAACACATCCTCTCCAGGATCATACTGTTCTAACTCGTCTGAGACAAGTTGGAAAATGCATGATTACCATGACAAACCTGAATAGTTGGATGTGGAGAGGACATGAGATGACTACCTGACCACAAAAGATATTATCCGGAACATGTGAAAATATGATCTATGTTATATAACAAAGAGGAAGTATAGCCATGTAACTGACAAAGTGGATCCATAACATTGTCCATGCCCTCAATGTTTAATCAAAATCTGACACAATGTTTTACCAGGAGCCTGACAGTTGAAAACCTCAGGGGCAAAAATGCAGCGCCCAGTTTCCTCTGCAATATAGGCATAGTCCAACTGACTGAGACCACTGACTGCAGGAAGGAATAGGTTCCACAGCCCTGCCTCCCTGGCTTTAACCTGGCCACAGAGATACATTTTATTACACCCACTGTTTCCGTATGCACGGACTAAAGCAGACATTGATAATAAGCAACGTTCAAGTTGCAGCAGAAAACTGTATTTTTGATTAAACTGCTGAATGTAGTGTGCGGCTGACTCAGTAAGGACAGTAATGTTTAAACAATATTTGAATAAATAACATACCTTTAGATCCTCTATTATTTGCGGGCTGTGCCATCTTTGTGGAGAGTGGGTGTGTTTGGAATAGTACTCTGCAACTTCCTGGATAAAAATTGTATTTATTACAAAGCAGCTCAGTAATACAAGTCATAGCTATGCCAACATGCACCCATTTCATATTAACTTTGCTTTCACTACTGCACACCTCTCATTAGAGAAAACATGCAAATGTATTTATTATAAAATAATTTAAATATTTCCTCAACAAATTAATGCAAAAAAGATTTGTGACGTTTCAAAAATGCTTCTGTTTCCGATACAATGAATAGACGCATTGTTTTTTGCACATGAATTAATTTGTCCTCATTGAATGAACTTCTTTGTCGAACTCTTTCAAATCCTTTCATGACTGAGTTAAAAGTCCAAGTGGACAAACAAATCTCTCTTTTGTTTTACCAGATCTTGGTACTAACCTCCTGAGCAGGAAGTATGTATTGTCTCATAAAGTCTTTGACCTCCTGGAGAACAGCCTGACCTTTAGCTGTCTGGAGGAACAGTGTGTGTTCTGTTGGACCTACGGGCAAACTGGCAAAAACCACATCCGGCGGTTTAAAAACATCCAACAGGGAATGTCAAACACAGCTGCTAACTGCCTCATTTCAACTGCTGCTTGTTGAAACTTTAGGAGGCAGGTGGAACTGATTTGTTTTCCGGCCAACAACAAAAAGGAATTTAGATAACCGTCTCTTACATCAGCATACGAGCTCATTATATCAAGTTTTATTAACTTGATATCAGTGCATTAATCCATATCAATCAGATAACTGCAACCAACCTTTGCACAAGCTGCAAAGCAACCTTAGCCAGGGGCTCCACACACTGGCCAAACAGATCTGCCTTGGGTGCGCTGGCATTACCCAGAAGATGTCGAGCATAGATACCCTGGTGAAAAAAGGAGTCCACTGGGTTAAATCATACCAATCCAAAGAGGCATTGAATTTCATCTGGATCCTGTAATATCAACAAAGACAAACCTGAGCAATTCCTGCCATTTTAAAGACAGACAGGGCCAGATAGAAATTCAGCTCTGGCAAAGAAGATGGGATCCCCCGACACCTGCAGTAAATGGAGGTCAGGTCAGCCACACTTGGGATACCTGCTCAACAACAGCAACAGGGACAGTATACACAGTAAACCATGAGTGTACAAACATAAATAGTACACAAAGATGTTACAAAGATGTATCAATACATCTATTCACTGAGTATTTTCAAGGATTTAGTTAACTGTTGTCATAACCTTGTATTCCTTTCAAGCTGCCCATTGTACTGATGATGTGGAGGCTTCTGGGCCAGTAGTGAGGCATGAGGAAGTAGGCCAAGTCTGCCAAGGGCTGCCCAGTGGTAGACAGCTCCCAGTCCAACACTGCAACGACACGTGCCTAATGACATCAAATACACCTTGTGAAGCACTGTACGTCAAATATATCGAGGGGATAAGAAATAACGTCAGAAAAGGTTTACCTCTGTTGGATGGAATATTAAGTTGTCCAATCGGAAATCACCATGAACAAGCGTGACCTCATTATCACTGGCTGGCAAATTCTTCATCAACCAATTAGACAGTTCATTCATTGCTGGAATGTCTTTGTGGGCTGCTGCGTGGTACTGCTTTGTCCAGGTGGAAACCTATTAAGATGGAGAAACACATACTAATGTTAAAACTAGCCAGTCTAGATTACATTATATACAGAATACATACTGTATATAAAATGTTTTGACTTATTGAGTACAGTGTGTTATCTCACCTGTCTCTTGCAGTAGCCTGCTCCTCTCCCATACCCTTCAAGTTTCAGTGATGCCAAATCCAGTGAGTGCAGCTTTGCCAGTACTTCTACAGCGGCCACATACAGAGCTGTTCTCTCTGCTGGACTCACTCCAGGAAGACGAAGATCTCTGAATATACGTCCCTGCACAAGTGATGAGGGGAAAAACTCTATTTCTATCTGTTGACCATTACATAATGCAAGCATGCACATTTAGAGGTCTGTGCATCAGTTGGGTGTGTTAGCAAGCAACAACATGTGTCCAGATTTAATCTTTCAACAGAAAACAGGACAAAGGTTGAGGCAAACAGCAGTAGATATAAAAGATCAAAGGACTTTTGGCTGGTAATCTGCCCACTGTGGCACAGCTAACCTTCACATGCTCCATCAAGTAGAACTCTGTTCCGATTACTTCGACATCAGTGCTGTGCAAGAGAGGCTGGGGCACAGGGAAGCCAGCTGAGAACAGGGCCTTCTGCACCTGATACTCCCTGCCCACCTGCATTAACAAGGTGACAAAGATCAACCATACTGAGTCAAAACATAATTTTATTTGATATCTTTTATATCCTAGACACAATTGTCCTAAAAAAATCCTAAAAACCTCAGAGACATGATGTGACAAGGTGAGCTGGTGCTGCTGGAGATTTCTTCCTCTAAAGGGAGTTTTTCCTCGCCACTGTCACCTAGTGCTGCTCAAGTGGGGTTGTTAGGTTTTCTATATAATTCTCAATACAGTTATATTTTGTAAGGTCTTAAACCTTAAACACTGTAAAGTGCCTTAACATGACTTATTTATTTAGTGTTATACAGATAATACATTTGGAATTGAACTGAATTGAATAATTGAATATTGATTTGTAAAAATAAATACAAACTTAATAATATGGAAGCAAAAACAGTATTCTTTCAAATCATTCATTTAAATAAACTTCTAATGCAGCCTAGAGAATCTGTTAGTATCATCTGTTAGTACTGGACCAGTCGATCAAATCAAATGGAGCTTCTCCTCCTACTGGAGAAGTAACACTGCTACACACACAGCAGGCCCACATTTAACTTGATCAAACACATTTAACTTGATCAAACACATTTAACTTGATCAAACACATTTAACTTGATCAGACACATTTAACTTGATCAGACACATTTAACCCTAGGGCCAAAGGTTGCATGCATATCCAGCCTTACCTGATGAGCCCCTGGCAGCAGCTCACCTGGGGGTTTCTTCCTGAGAACATAGCTTTTTGACGGTGTCTGGATTAGGAAGCTGGGGTTTGACTGACCAGCACTGAAAAGATATCAGGAAGCTATTAACCAGTTAGCCACAGATGATTTGCACCATGTTTGCTTTTTAGCTGGTTTCTCGTTTAACGTGACGACACAAAACAAACTGAAGAAAAAAGAAAAGTGTGAAACGACCAAAGCAGCTCCATCTTACCTGTACTGTCTGACAGTGAACGTGTCATTATTTGACACCAGTGACTTAGCAGACAGATATCTGTGAAGCCTGTCGGTGTTGAACCTGTGTTGCTGTCGTACAGGAGTCGTTTCTTCCATGTCTCTGTCAGAACTCAACTGTTAATCATTTCTAGCTGTCTGTGTTGATCAGGACCCGGAGCGTTTACGGGTGCGCACACGGACGTAACGTCGTTTTTGTTTTATTATTATTATTATTGTTATTTAGCTGTTTTACTAGGTAATGTTTTAGAGGATAAAACATGTTTTGAAATGTAATGGGCAGAGATAATTTAACATTAAATTAAAATTACATTTTAAATAATCCACTGAAGAAGTCGGACCACTTTCGATATTTGTACTCATTTCCTGTACGGACGTTGTTCCGGGAGCACATGTCATGACAGCTGATTCGTGTTGTGAAGACGTGGACTTTTTGCGCTGATTAAAACGCTTCGTCAGATCGTTACCCGTTCATTATATTCGGTTCACATCGTTTAGATACCTTTGTTTTCACAATGGCGACCGTAGAGGAACTGAAGCTGCGGGTTAGAGAGCTGGAAAATGAATTGATCAAGTGTAAGCAGAAGCAGTGTGCCATGGAGGATGCGCTTCATAGACCGAAAATTGAGCAAATGAGTGCCGAAGTAGTGGATTCCAACCCATACAGGTGATTTTTTAAATTGTATTATGTTAGCTTTTGAGATTTTTGTCTAAACTGTTCATAGCGTCCAGAGGCGACGCCTTATGAGTCACTTATCCCATATGGTGATATTTCACAGACCACACATTAACCTCAGCTGTGTTTTCATTACAGTCGTCTAATGGCTCTAAAGAGAATGGGCATCGTGGATGATTATGAGGTATGATACCTTAGGGTTAGTCTTTTAGCTGTACAAAAGAATCAGAAAATAAATGATGCTAGTAAGGAAACGCATATTTCCAATACGTCCACGTCAGTGCTAGTTGATATTAAAACTAATGTGCTTATTATTATTTTCAATGCTTGTGTAAAACGTGTGTCACATTGTATTATTCTCTATTGTTTAGACCATGTGACATTCATGCTATTAATGTCAAAATGTGAACTGGTCTACTTCTTGACACTGATTTGCATGAATTTCGTTCTTCAAATGTTTGTACAGAAAATCAGGACATTCACGGTGGCTGTGGTTGGTGTCGGGGGAGTGGGCAGTGTGACAGCTGAAATGCTCACAAGATGTGGCATTGGTAAGGTAATACAGACGCTTAATTATTCCATCACATAACCCTGATTTATATTCACTTTGTCCAAACAGGCTGTCTGCTTGTCTGTGCTCACTCTTTCCCACTTCTCCTTGTGTGCCGTCATAGTTGCTCCTCTTTGACTATGATAAAGTGGAACTGGCCAATATGAACAGACTGTTCTTCCAGCCTCACCAGGCAGGCCTCAGTAAAGTGGAAGCAGCCGAACACACACTCAGGTACAAGGTTGTTGGCAGATAACCATTTTTCCTGTAAAGTTGATTCTTTTTGCTTACATGCTGCTCAATTATCTCAACAGAAACATTAATCCAGATGTGTCATTTGAGACCCACAACTACAACATCACCACAATGGAAAACTTTACACATTTTATGGATCGCATTAGGTGGGTGATTCTTGCTGTCAGCCATCTAGTGTTCTTCACCTGTTCCCACAGTTACACAGACCTTCATATCAAACTGTTGTATGTCTTCTCAGTCATGGGGGCCTGGAAGAAGGAAAGCCGGTGGATTTGGTCCTGAGCTGTGTGGACAACTTTGAGGCCAGGATGGCCATCAATACAGTAAGTATCTCTATTCCAATAACAACAACCAAGAGTACACTCTAATACAGATGCTGCTTTTGTAATGTTTGTTTCAGGCCTGTAATGAACTTGGTCAGATCTGGATGGAGTCTGGTGTCAGTGAGAATGCTGTATCAGGACACATCCAGCTTATCATTCCTGGAGAGACGGCCTGCTTCGCTGTATGTCCAAAGACAAAAGCATCTTTTGATTATGATGTTAAATTTATACATCTTGACCCTCTGAGAAAAATTGCACTAATTAGATTGTTATATATATTGTTTGTTAGTGTGCTCCTCCACTGGTGGTGGCAGCCAACATAGATGAGAAGACCCTAAAAAGGGAAGGGGTGTGTGCTGCCAGCTTACCAACAACAATGGGCGTGGTTGCAGGCCTTTTAGTGCAAAATGTCCTCAAGTAAGTTTCCATTATTTATGACCAGGTTGAAACTTAAATGTGCCATTTGTTAATTATTATTAATTGTTATGTCATTCAGATACCTGTTGAAGTTTGGCACCGTCAGTTATTACCTTGGCTACAATGCCATGCAGGACTTCTTCCCCACCATGGCCATGAAAGCGAACCCTCAGTGCAATGACCGCTACTGCAGGAGACAGCAAGAAGAGTACAAAGTGTGTATGCTTTGGATTTTAGGGTGTGGGGCCAACCAAAAGCCCACTTCATTTCAGAACAAATTTTTATACTAAATGCTGTCACAACATTTGGCAACGCTAACTACATCTATTTTTTTCCCCCCCATTTCAGAAGCAAGAAGCAGAGCGGCCCAAAGTGAAAGTTGTAGAGGTGGAGGAGGAGGTTGTACATGAGGACAATGAGTGGGGTGAGCAGGCAACTAATCAATCAGTGTACGACCTGTAGATCAGTGTGCAACACTTAATATTGCACAAAACATGTATGTGCTCATACTACTTGTGCTGTGCAGGTATTGAACTGGTATCAGAGGTGACTGACGCTGAGCTACAGGCTGCATCGGGCAGTGTGCCTGACCTGCCAGAAGGCATTACTGTGGCGTACACAATTCCAGCTAAGGTCAGTGTTGTTTACAGTGTTAAAGACATTTACTCCAATGTTTGAGCTCAATGTGTTGAACTAAATTCAAAATAATGGCTAAAGGATTTATCTTAAGACATTAAGGTCAAATATTTTCTACGAGAAACAACCTTAGGCAAGTTTCGAGTTCCCCATGTAATTTCATCCAGTCTTGATAGGAAAATAAAACCCCTGCCTGGATGTTAAAAGTCCAGATGCTGTGGAAAGGATTCAGCATTAATGTAAAGGATACAGACATTTTAATGTTTGTGAGACTCTTTCACTTTAAATGTAATAACATTTATTTTTTCTTTTGTTTGAACTAGGATACAGCAAGCGGGGAAACCGTGGAGGAGACTGAACAGAGTCTAGAAGACTTGATGGCTCAAATGAGAAAGTTATAGGCAGCAAGCTGGAGACATATTACTGCTATTCAGATAAAACATTGCTTTTTTGATGACAACAAACCTGACACTGGCTGCTTGGGACAAAAGAGTCCAATTCAATCAACAACAACCCTGAACTAATCCCTTCTAACAGCTAAAGAAGGCAAATGCATGAGAAGTGGAGCTTTGCAAAGGCACAATAGAGCGGTTAAATGTGTTATTAACTGGCATAATTGTTAACTGTGCGACACAGAATATCTCTAATGAAGAGTGTGTCAACCTAGAATTATATCATGGTTAGTGCATTAACACCTATCTCGGTATATATTTTCTAAGGTCCTGATTAGTGAATGAGTGTCCCTGCTTTTAACATATGTGCTCTGTCGTTCACTCAGCTTTAAGAAAACATTTGCTGAACAATGTTGAAGTTGTCTAAATAAAGTATTTATTAGACAGAATACAGTCCTCTTGATATACTGGACATAATTTGTTATGTACAGATTTTACAAAATTGAATTACATTATATCAATACAAACATAGAAAAAACACTGCATGTACAATATTTGGCAATGAAACAATAGGCTTTGGTATACTGTGTGCTTCATGTATCATAGTTAGACAATAATGCCTATTTTATTGGACTTTAACTTGGAGACTTGTGGCACCATCATGACTTTGGCAGCTCCCCTAAAATACTTTATGTAAAGAAGAATGCACATTTAATTTTGCATCAACAAAAGCTGAAAGTACCAGAGATAGTAGTTTCTCAGACTTGGCCTAGGTTTGTTTTGGACTCTGATCGTGGGCTTTAAATTTTCCCCTCTTTAGGATGCATACTTAATACTGATAGGTAAACAATTCATGAAACAAAAAATTGCATCCATACACTGTACATGTATCGTTGTTTCACAAAATGCACATCTAGCTCCAGGGTCTACAGTGCTCCATTGTAATTTATTTATGAATAACTATTCAGAATGAAGACTTGGAAACTTGGTAGTGCCTGAGATAATATTAACTAATATTCTCTAAACAGCTTTGGTAAAGATAAGGCATACCAACGCAGTGAGTGGTCGCAGTGTTTGAGGGTTCATCTTTCAACTCCTGAGGAGAAGCTTGAGAAAGTCCTGTGTAATGCATTTTTGGTCTTATAACTTTAAAAAACTATTTAGAAACAATGATCACTCTGCACTGAATGTGTTCATTCATATTACCCATGTTCTCGATGGGAATATGCACTAAAAAACCCCATACGCTGTAAGAAATGTAAATTGGAATGAAATGTTTGAGTCTGAGTTAAAACTAGTGTACACCTGAGTTCCAGGCCCTTAAAAGGACTAATTTAACAGAAGTTCAAAGTTTCTGACACACATTGGACTAGACATATGATTCACAGACTGCATAATCCAACTGCCAGTTAGTGTATATTTCACTAAACCCTAAAATCTCTATCCACACGACGATCACATCGTGATAAAGGTGACGATCACCTTTTTCATGAAACCATGG
Organism: Anabas testudineus; assembly: GCF_900324465.2. NCBI lineage: Eukaryota > Metazoa > Chordata > Actinopteri > Anabantiformes > Anabantidae > Anabas > Anabas testudineus. The sequence goes on along the minus strand of NC_046611.1, from coordinate 22,656,086 downwards.
TTTCTTATGGTGGTTAGAGCTGTTAAAACCAGACTTTACTTGTAGTACTACTGTCAGCAATTGCTAATACAATCACCTCAGGGTATGGGGCAGTGGGGCAGGTGTCCTCAGACTAAATGTGTCCCCACTGGAGGAATGGCGGGACGGGGCATTTCCACACACCAACGATGGCTCTGCCTCTTTAATCTCCATTGCACGCTTGTAAAGCTCTGCCGCCTTCTCAAAGTCGCCCTCTTCATAGCTATTTACAAAGCATAGGAACAGCACAGAGAGAGAGTTATTCAAGTTATTCAAGGCCAAAACAAGTATTTATTTTCTGGTAGACCACATGTCAAATACTGTCTAACAACTACTACACCTTAGCACAGCCAGGTTTTTAAGGGTTTCCCCAACACGTGGATGTGAGCGCCCCAAACTGTCCTCATACACCTTCAGTGCTCGTTCATAAAGAGGCAAGGCGTCACTGTGTTTCTTCTACCAAAGACAAAATTAATTCACATTAAGCTTTGTTATATACAACATAAAGTACAGTAACACTGATGTGCTCATAAAATGAATGAACAAATTATATTCCAGAAATATGCAGTCTCACCAGTTGGCAGTATATGACAGCCAGATTGACCAGTGCTGTGGCCACACTTGGGTGTTTGGGCCCAAAACTTTTTTCCCTAATTTCCAGAGACAGCTCATACAGTGGCACAGCCTTGTCTAGTTTCCCCTGTACAAAACAAACATCTTTACATTAGACACTGATCCAAAAACCAACAATAAGTTTACTTTTAATAGGCAAGTGTCTCACTCTGCGTTTATAGAGCATGGCCAGGTGTTTGAGTGTGTATGCCAGTGAGGGGTGGTCTGGGGACAGAGCCTTCTTGCGGATGTCCAGTGCCCTTTCATACATGTCCTCGGCCGTTTCATATTCCTTCCTCTCTGTATGCAATGCAGCCAGGTTATTAAGGGACTGAGCACAGTCTGGGTGATCAGGCCCGAGGACACGCTGACGCATCTCCAGAGAGCGGGTCAAAAATAACTTAGCTGCACTGGGGAGAGCAATGAAAGATGTTACAAAATGTGAACTGCATTGAATCGTATGAAACAAACGAAGCTGCACATGTACATAGTTACATGCTTCTTACTCCAGGTTGTTTTGGAGGTAGTACAGGACACCTAGTTCATTAAGTGTCTTAGCACAGTCAGCTGAATCCTTCCCCAGAGTCAGCTCTTCCAGCTGTAGTGCTCTGCGCCTCAACAAAGTAAAGCCATACTGAAAGGAGTAAACAAAAGGCAAGTAAATTATGAGTGATAAAATTAATATGACAGGACAAACATCTTCACATTAGACATTGATCCATATCTGTGAAATACGCTCACCATATGACCTTTTTGGCGAGCAGTCTTCTGACGTATCTTCACTGATCTTTTCCTGAGTTTCTCTGCTTGCTCATATCTGTTTGTAAAACAGGTGTACGTCATTAAACATATGTTCAAAGTGTTTTTGTTATTGTCTGAATTCCATTAAGGTCTTAAGATCATCAGAGCAGCTGGTACACTCTCTGTAAACACATTGTTTAGTTGTGAGCAACATAACAGACATGACATCATACACATCTTTACCAAGAGGGTTCCATTTACTTGTTTTGTTTCTGATACAGCATTGCAAGTGACTCCAGCTCTCGTGCCACGCTGGCGTGCTCTGCACCATAAGCGTTCTCACTTATCTCAAGGGCCTGCTTGTATAGCTGCTCAGCATTGCCATACTTTTTCCACTGAACATAAACCCCAGCCAGCTGGTGCAGGGAGCGAGCTACACTGGGGTGGTCTGGGTCCAAGGCTGTCTCTCTGATCTCAAGGGACCTTTGTAAAGGGGCTACAGCCTAGACCCACAGACAGAACCAGATACAGATTTAATGGTCAATACACAAAAGCAAGCAGAAAACTGTGATAGTAGAAAATAATGCAACCATATAGCCTCCGCTACCTGACTTGGAAGGCCCAGATCTTTGAGGAAACGCCCCAAGGTCTCGTACAGGTTTGCCAACTTGGTCATGCTGTCTTCACTCTCACAGCTCTTCTCGTAGTGTTTCAAAGCATCAAAGTACTCAGTAGCCATTGAGCTTTTGTCTTTTCCCACATACTGCCAATAAGCCAGCAGCTCAGAGAAATGACCCCTGGAAAAAGAAGACAACACCCATCTGTAGGACCCCAACCAATAGGGCAGCCTCTGCGATGACAGCTTACATGGATGCATGTTTTATACCTTTTGTAGAGGTTTTGGGAGACAAACAAGTTCAGGAGGCTGCGCTGAAGTTTAGTCCTGTCCTCCTGCTGTTGGAGCAGCCATGGAAGTTCATCTGCAACACGCCACGTTACACAGTCTTGGCTATACAAACACAGACACACACTCAATGAAAAGGGTTGTTCTCAGAAGAGAATGTAAGGTTATACAGTGGCAAGAAAAAGTATGTGAACATTTTGGAATTTCATGGTTTTGTCAAAGATCTTAGAAATACACCAGTCTTGAGTTAGGAAAACTAAACTTCCTCACTACAGCTACAGGAAGCGTCTGGTTGAGTTTATTGCTGCCAAGGGGGGAGAGGTCAAGATACTTCTTCTACTAGCACTATGAGGTTTTTATGGTTGTTCTCAATAAAGATCAGAATGTTTTTTTTAATTAATATTTTAGCCACAAATATTACACTAATAGCCACATTGGAGCACCTGAGTTGCTGGCTGAAATAATGGATGAGTTTTTCTCTGTAAGTAGCAGAGCTGCTTCCTCCACCCAGAAACTCCAACCTCACAGCTTCCCAAGCCTGCAATACAGACAGAGAGACAAGTGTCAGTCTACTGAAAAATGTTGTGTCATGTAAATATCATAATTCTTTAGTGCATCTTGTATTTAGTAACTTTTAACGTTCTACTAGTCAAAGCCCAATTACCTGCAAGTGCTGAAATCTGATGAGCCCACAATGAAGGGTTACAATGCAGAGTCTGTTCAGGCGGTACAGCATAGAAGACAGTGCAGGCAACTCTAGGTCTGGGAATAGGTCTAAAACTTCAGATTCACTCACTCCATTATGGCTGGCACATACAAGGCACAGTATCTAAACCCCAAAAACAAGCATAAAGAAAAAAAAAACCACATAAAGGACAACCAAGTAATATAATTTCGCAGTACTCAGTACTTAGTATAGTGACAATAAAGAATCTTAAACCAAGTGTTCATATTAGTGAGGCAGACATTCTTCAAAAAAACCTATAAAAGTAGGTTTGCAGCACTCTTTCCATTAAAATTACTGTAGAAATGTTAACAAACCTATGTTTGTGTACCTATTGAGATAATGTATAGTTATTTTGGTCTAAACCTGTTCTACCTCTCTTATAATGTGTTGCTCTCTGTCTGTGTTGAGGGAGTTCAGCATCATTTTGAGTGCTAGGCGATAGAGTGACATCGTGTCCTGACATTGCAGACACTGCTCCATGCTCTTCTCCAGGGACCAACACGATCTGCTGCAAGACATCAACAAAATAAATGATCAGAAAATCAAACCTGGGTAACCACACATCCACATACATGTAATGAAGACCAGTAGAACATTTTCATTCACAGCAACATGCTTAAAAACCATTATAAAATTGTTTATATTGTTATATATATATATATATATATTGTTTGTATCCTATGTGCCTTGAATAGCAAAAGGCTTCCAGAAAAGAACACCTGCACCAGAGAGTTTTTTATTTTATATTTCATATTTCAGACAAATCATGCTGGAAGAAATGAAAAGAGAATTTTCCTGTAATGATCGACTAATTTAAAGTTGACAAGCCAGTGTTTGCTAACCTGGTGATCATCCTTGCTAGTAGTGTGACATACAATGCATTGCAAGTCGACGCAGAGCGACAAAGCCTTTCCAGCTTCTTTTCCTGAAACAAACATACATTCACATGTGGCAAAAAAATCTAGTTGCTTTTGATTCCGAATGTTTTCCCTCATTTGTAAGTGTAAAAATCAAAATCTCTTCCTAGTTGTTTAAAATAGATAGTGAGATGATGACTGACCTGATCCTTATTAAGTTTAAGATCCATACTTTGGCATTCTGCAATGACAACACTCCTGACCTCTCTGGGGCTCAGCGGGTCCAAGTGCAGTGTGGGCCACAACCTGAAGGAATAGGGCAACTGTGTTTCTGACAAAAATTAAACAATAAACCCAGTACAAATATATAAATAAACATATTTAGAATTCAAGTGGTGGGTTCTACCTCCAAGCTTGAGGACACGTCTCAACATTAACAGACACCACCACTCTAACATTGACAGGCAGAGGATCAATCAGCCACTTCATATGTCGCTCAGCTTGCTGGAGGAATACAAAAAGACAAACTGTACAGTTAGAAGAGCTATTCTGGGGACATTTGGTGTGATTAGTTAATCTGGGTTAAGGTGTTAAGCTTGTGCCTGTATTTGGTCAATCGAGTCAATGATGATGATGATGTTTCCTTGATGGCGTGCTGAAAGCCTTTCAAGCCAGCGGGGAAACTCCTCCAGTATCTTGCTGGGTTCCATGGACAAGCCAGAAATGGACCAGAAGTGCTGCAGCAGCTACAGGATGTGACAACAGGATGTGACAACAACAGGCAGACAACACATCAGTCTGAAAGATGACTTTAGGCCATCTCTGTCTGTCAAAAAATGGAAATAAGCCTGTGAGAGAGGTTTCTTACTTTGACTGTGAGGCGTTTGATAATGAGAACTGGCTCTGAGCTTGTGGAAAGTGGACGACCGACAAAATGGTAAAGGAACAAGGTGTTCGGGGATTGCTTCTGCTGTAGCTCAATCCTGAAGGGAATTAAAGAAAAAGTATAGTCATTTATTCATAATGTCATTCACAATGCTGTAGTGCCAAGTTATAAAGCAGCCAGTAGTATGAATCAAATATAAACCACTGGTAAGATAATTTAATTAATCAGTTCTCACCATTTGGAGAGCAAGAGAGATTTTCCTGAGCCTGGACCACCCGACACCAGCAGAGGAGGGGTGGGAGGGGGAGCAGCTATCATGTCATTTAAACGGTCTATATACTAAGTGGGACATCATATACAGCAGAGATTTAGACATATGAATTAACAAACTATTAAACTAGAAGTCAGGAGAGGAGAAGAAAAGGAAAAGAAGAGATTTGCTCCACCTTCTGAAAGCCTAAGTGAGAAGTGGTGCTGCTACACGCCTGCTGATAGGATTCAATCTGTTCTTGTTCATCATGCAGGTCCCACAGCACATCTCCAGAGTCTTCCTCACGCCCTTCTTCTATCCCAGAGTCCTTAGAGTCAGTATCTGCTGCTTCAAGACCCAGCAGCTCCTAGAAGGAGAGTGAAAATGAAAGTTTAAAAAGTTGTTAGGGACACGAGAAGTGAACATGAATTACTGTGACTTGATGAAAAGGTTTAAGTCATTTACTGCACCTGCTTGATGATTTTCTCTAGTTGAGCATAAATCAGGTCAGCTCCATCCTCTGCAGAACCACTGTGATCCACAACCTGGACTCACGTTCAAAACATGTGTGGCAGTAACAGTGAAATACAGCAATACACCGACAGATTAAAAGGAAATGAGATACGAAATGTACATACTGTGCAAGTACTGTATAAAAACTCCATGTAACAAAAAAATTGATGCTGATAATAATAAGATGGTGAATATCATAATCATTCATAGTAATCAGTTATTAAACGTATACAATATTTTGAAAAGATGAGCTAACTTGTTAATTTAATATATGGTACACACACACACACACCTTGACTTTGGCGGCCTTGTCTGCAGCATTGATCCTTTCTAGCAGATGCCTAGTGGGTCCGGTCAAATGCTGATCTTCTTCAGTTCTGAGGTAGAGCACCAGTGGATGGCCATCTGGATTCTTCACAAAAGCCTCCTCGCAATCCTCTACCCCAGAACTAGACGCATTTATTTAACGTGAGTATCAGAAAAGTAGAATTCTAAGAACATCTTCATTACATGGGGACATCAAAGCGACTATTGTTATAGGAATTATTGTACCTAGTGACAGTAGATTTGAGAAGAAGCACACACACAGAGCTCCTTTCAATCTCTTGCTTGCGCTCCACAGAGTATGAAGCAGCACTCTCTTCTGGAAAGTAGACATTCAGATAGAAATGTCCTAGACCCTCACACATCTTCCGTAACACAGGACAGTGTTTCTGAAACGAAAACAATCAGCACATTTCCTAAAAAAGTTAATTAAGTAATTTCCTTAAGATAAAGGTAAATTAACACTAAACACAGCCTCTAGTAGGCAAATTTAACTATTTTTGTTGAAGCCCTGCTCACATGTTATTTCATGCCCAAGAACCTAAAAAAGGTAAATAAACTTAATTGCTTTTACAATAACCAATGATATAAGAATATTTACAGTTTCACAATATAACATATTATTGCACAACCTTAATAAAGATATCCAGCTCAGCTTTGGTTTCCTGGTTATAGATTAGGTAGCAGCGCACTGTGTTACTCCATAAGGCCTGGGGCACGTGAGGGGAGACCTGAAGCAGACTGGCCACTGCAGCGTCCCAGTCATCTGACAAAGACAGATACACGTGAACAAGTAAAACACATAAACAGAGTGTATTTCAAAATCTATGCATATACAGTGTTTCCCCACAAATAGATTTTACTGGACAGGGCAGGGGGCACCCAAGTTCTGTGGGAAATACTGGGATGTTTATAATATATATTAGCTAATAATTAGGTAATGTAGAGGGGCAATTTATAGAAAAGTAGTATTATTCTTCCAGTGTTGCTGTAGCCTCTATGACAAAAGCCCTACTTCTGCCATCCTTACAACCCACATCATGATGCATCTCTTCTTTCTTACATGCTTAAAGTTTACTTACCTCTGCTCACATTTGCAAATGGCCCCTCTACATCAATCAAGCTGTGGGCAAACTCTGGCCCTCTGAAGGTCTGTTGCAACTGCATCATGCTACCCATAGAGGGCTCACTTCCCAGCACACCACCAGTCCAGTACTCACATTGAGTCCCTGCAGCTAAAGACAGGTAGTGAGTAAATTAAATATGTGTTATGCTAACAGAAAAAATACTGATGGAAAAAACAAAAAGGATGAATGGGATATAAGCTTGTCTCACTGGGCTCCAGAACAGGTATACTGAATGTACGGATGGACAAAGTCAAATGTATATACGTGTATGTATGTATGTATGTATGTATGTATGTATGTATATATATATTGTGGATTCTGGTTCTTACCAGTGACAGTGGTTTGATTGTCATCCGAGTCAGAATCATTCGGGTCGTATACTTGGATGCCCTGAGCTTGCAACTGTTGCAGTTTGGCCTCCAGGTCTCTCTTGGCCCGCAGGAGATCCTGAATCTCCTTTTCTTTTGTCTCTCTGAAAATCTGGTCACCGTTTAGCCATTAGGTTAGAGCTACAGTCATGATTACTTGAGAGAATGACACTCAGTAACATATGTGGGTTGGTTTACCTTAAACTGTCGTTTTACTTTGTCTCTGTCGTGTTCAAAAGTGGCAGCCCTCTCCATAGCTTGGTACTTTGCTTCAAGAGCACTCTCTTTTTCTCTAAGGATCTTCTGGTAGGTTTTCTGCAGAGCCTGTTGTCATAGTAAGAACAATGAGCATCCCATGCGACATGTCACAACGTCCACAAACCTAAGATTTAGCAACCAATAGCTTGTGCAATGATGATCGAGTGGTCTCTGAACTCCTACCTGTAGCTCAGCTCTAAGCCTCTTGTTTTCCTCATCCAGCTTAGCTTCTTTCTTTTGCATGGATGAGATCTCATTATTTTTGCTGACACGGAATATTTCATATTCTTTACGGAGTCTTTCGTACTCTGCAGCATACTCTAGATCCACAGAGCCTGTGGATTTGAAACTGGCACCAATCGCCCGAGGTCCTCTGCGAAATGAACTGCGCAGGAGTCGGGCTTTGGGCTTGACCTCCACTGGGATCTCACAGGCTTCCCCTCCTTCACCCCCATATCCATCCTCAATCACTTCTCCTGGGGCGACCAAAGAAGAAGCAGTGCCCATGGTGGCACTCAACACTGTAAATAAGTACTCAGCTTTTCAGATACCCATGGTTTGTTGTAATGAATTCCGGAGCAAGGGCAATAAATTGTCCTGCAAGACTATTTTGCAAGACTGTGGGTCTCTGTGTTGGAGTAGTTGTGAGTTGTTGTATGTAATGAGGTCTTTCTCCAAATACAAAGATTTACTGACAGTTTCAGAGAAAGATTTTCCTCAGCCATTTCATACTAGGGTTAGAAATAGCCTGCTGGACTTAAACTTGTTGCATCGTATGCGTTAGAGGTGAGGTGTAAGAGGTGACAGGTCTTTATTTCTCCTCAAAATGTGTTTAGATCTGAAAGTAGAAAGAAACTGTAATAAGTAGTAAGGAAGTTTAGGGTGCGATAGCTAATCAGTGTTGTGTTCTGTGCTAAAACACTCAGATTTGCGATAGACTAACCACAAGTATCACACCGACCACACCCATACGCTCCACAGAGCACTGATTTAAAAAAAAGCTATCTAGTTAGCTTAACGTCTGTCTAATGCATTTTAGGGTTGGGGGTTCCTGGAAGATGACAGACAGGCCAGGGACGGATAAGTTAGTTACAACTATAGAAAAGTTTTAATTTAGTGTACCTAGTACACTAAATGAACTACATTGGTAAGTTAACTAGGTTTCTACAGTGTATCACTATATGTTAGTCAATATATAACTAGCTAACTAGCTAGTTAAAACCAAAAAGTTAACGTGCATTTGACAAAAACAACAGCGCCGTCGACCATCAGTTAGTTTAAGGGAGGGCTTCTAGCAACAAAAAAGTGGCTGAACGAAAAGTAGTTTGCATTTAACTATTAGCCTTCTGATTATTCCTATTTGGCCACTAACGATTAAAAACGTGATTTGGTTTCCTAGAAAAACAACATTAGTTAACGCTAGCTACCATAACGGTACAAAAAACAGCTGCTCAACGCGCAGCACTCGCTGGCGGAAAAATACGAGGAAAGCCACTGCAACTGCTGCACATATTTAGGCTTCTACAGATCGTGGACTAAAACTAAAACAAGTGTTTGAGAAAACATATGAAGTTTGGTTAAACAAACAAGAATACACTCACCGTTCAGCCCCGTCAACAGCTTCTTCCTGGCTGCCTAGGTAACAAGTCCATAATACGGGTGCTCGCACGAGTCAAACTGGGTAAAAGTCAATTTCTCTTCTGTTGCTGTAGGTAAAGCTAAATGTTTCCAAAAGTAATTTTTAACGAACCTTCAAATTACGCAAATATATCACACTATACTAGTTATTAAAATCATTTTAAAAGCTCACTGATACGCACCACGTTTTATATCAGCGGCCTAGATTTCATCTTTAAAGGAAACTCGATTGATGGAGTCAGCTGTTCCATCAAACACTGTGAAACTATCGGACCTGTTCGTCTGCATGTTCTTAAAACCTGTCTGTAAAGGTCCCTCAGTAATATAGATAGGTTGAGCTATAAAAGTAGTCTGCATTTGAAATGTCCACCATGATTTCTGTTAGAAAGTAGGTCTATGTGTAGCTGTAGGAGTTTTATTATTATTATTATTATTATGGCTTCATGGGCTATACAGTGATTACAATGGAAATTTAGTTTGTGCAATTGTAGGAGTAGTCAGTCAGATAAAATATAACCCGTGGCATCTGATTTTGTGTTTAACTTCCTTTACCAGGTAACTGATAAGATCACAACCAACTTGTGGTTGACTGCATTCACATCCGAACTAACTCTGCAAATAACACAAGCAGAGGGCAATTTTTATTTAACCCTTTATTGTCTTCATAGCATGCATTGTTCACCCTCTTATTCATAACCTGCCCTGCTTTCGGAGAACAGCTGAAGCAGTTTATTCCTGTACACCCCGTTCAGGAAGAAATAGAGCAGAGGATCCAGGAGCCCGCTGACACAGCTGAGTGCAGATGTGATCCGATTGGCTCTTCCCAGGGACTCGCAACTTGCTGCAGTCAAACCCCCGCGGCTGTGTCGGTCAATATAGATGACCCGGCTCACATGGTAGGGTACAAATGCAAAGCAGAAGTTGATCACAATGAGGAAGATCATTTTTATGGCTTTGTCTTTCACTGGTCGGTCTTCCTGTTGTTTCACTCTTCTTAGTTTTAATATAATCAGTATGTAGGAAATCACTATGATGCTGAGGGGAATAAGAAATGCCACAATAGTGGAAACCAAGGCCTTAGAAGATGTCTTTTCCAAGTACAGACTGTTGCAGTTGCCAGTGGAGTTGTTGGTCACATTTTTTGTAGAAAACAGAGTAGGACTCATAGACACAATAACCATCACCCACAGTATGCCAACAAGTATCTTTGCATATTTAGGCTTCCTAACTAACTGTGATTTTAAAGGTAAAACCACAGCCAGAAATCTGTCCAGGCTGATGAAACTCATTAAATAGAGGCTGCAGTACATGTTTAGGTAAAAGAGGAAGCCTGATAATTGGCAGAGGACATGTCCGAAAGGCCAGTGGCTGTCGGACAGATGGTACGTTGTACGCATGGGTAATAGGAGCACGTAGGAGATGTCTGCTACAGAAAGGTGTCTCAGGAAGACCTTCGATGGAGATGTGATCTTCTGGTGAAAGAATGCCCACAGTGCCAAGGCATTCCCGGGCACAGCAATGATGAAGATCAGGATGTAAAACGTAGAAAACATGATGTTCTCTTCGTGGGAGGCACTGCCATAGACGCACTCTCTCTCCTCCTCAGAGATGTTCATAGTTGATGTGCAGAGGATCAGCCTGATGCAGCATGCAAACATACACAGCTTGTTATGATGCAGTAATTAACAGCCCACATAGCCTGTGGTTTAAATTATTTTCTAACGCATTACATACTCACACACATCAAACATAACATCAAAACAAGACTAAAAATGAACACTGTGCATGACAACATACAAGCAGCACAAGTGTGAAGTGTTATAGACAGGAAGTCCCTTTTACCCCACTCCAAACTTGCTATACATATATAGTTTAAAAGACAAACTGCATCATATAGTTATATATTAAAAATATTAGTATTAATATTACACAAAACACACACAAAACAAAACAAAAAATATTCACAAAGTAAGCAATGTGGGATGTTTTTTTTATAATTAAATAAATGACTGTTCAACCTCTTCTGTTTAAAATGGCAATTTGTAGTTGTTCGCTTCAAGTTACATTAATGTGAAAACATCAGAATCCATCCCGTAATGCATTCCGTCGAGATATCAGCTACGTCAAAGCAATAAGAGGGAAACTTCATCGTTTTAGCTGGTCTGTTTTTTGTGATAAATCATGTAATCCAGAAGACTGTATTTAAGACACACAGCCTCCACATGTCACAGTAACCATTAAGAATATTCTTACCTATAATTGAAGAGACACAAAATGTAGAATGTAATGTAAACAGAGAGTTCTACTCTGTGTTTAGTCTCAGTGGAAAAATCTTGTGACAGGTGAAGGGGAAGTGAGAACTGCTCAGTTTGTGTTGAGCATCTCCACTTTCATACTTATACACGTACACGTACACACACACACACACACACACCCACACACACACACACACACACACAGAAATGTAAATTTCACTAAGTGCTACCACAATAAAACAGGAAACTAGAAATTGAAAAAAAAAAGAAACAATTTTCAGGCATGCAAGTCTTTATTTATGCTACTCCAACACAGTTTTGTCTTTAGCACAATGCTCCATTATAGTATGATTTAAAGCTTTACAAAAGGAGAGAAAAACAAATATTTACAAAAATCTATCTGTGCAAACATAGTTCTTCTTTTACACCACTCTCCTAAAGTATCTGAAAGGCATGCATACAAATAAACTTTGGTATGTTAACAAAACTACTTATTTTCTTAGTAGAAGCATCTATTTACATGTGGTAGAACTGATTCATCACTTTTTGTTTTTTAGTACAGGTTACATTTTGACAACAATACATGTTAACTTAACAAACCAAGACCAGCAGTACAAACACTGAGGTCAACACTTCAACCATCAACACCACGGAAGTGCATTTTATTTCCCCTAAAACTTGTGACTGGTTTAGGCCTGAAGTGAGTCACTCTACAACAACTTTGGCAAAGAGACACATGAAATGAAAAACTGTATAAATCAAGAGTAGGTTTACAAATCTGTAAAAGAAATCGGCAGTTTATATGGGTGAAGAATGAGAAAATACTCTTAGAAAACAGAATTTAGAGAGTCCAACTTTTGAATGTCTGCATACGTCATGTATACAATTCATAAAAGGCATTTACAAGGGCTTTGTTAAATGTCTGGCAACATAAGAAACATAGAGGATTCAATTTACTATGGTTATTTAATCTCTCGTTTGAAAAATAAAACACAATATTTACACGGTACTTTGTGATTGTACATCAACTCTATATGCCCTGCAAGAGCTAGCTACAGCAAGAAAAATAGATTTAACACCATGAGTCTTCCACTTCAACTACAAAGTGGTAAAACTAAATAGTTTTTAGTTCCATCATAAAATATTTCTGTCAGATCACCTTCAAGAAAGAATCAAAATCCAACTAAGTATGATTCAACTTTTTCAAACGCAACTCAAACAAGATAAAAGCATTTGTGTGAGAATGCCAGTGTCAAATAAAACATGAATTGCGGGAGTGCAACACTGAATAATATTACTACAAAACTTTCAAAAAACTGAAAAAACAAGAAACCCAAACAATATAAAATAAAACATGACTAAGTCTACCTGCGATGCGGTAAAGCCAGGGAGGCCATAATAGGGATTAAGTAGTGTCCTTAGCTGCTGTGGCTGTTGGGATGCAGGATTTGCCGCTGCTGCCGTTGTGGGACCTGTAGCTGGTGAAGCTGGGGGTGTGTATGGTGCGGATGCTCTTTCCACCTGGGCCCAAAGGTGTGGGCGACAGAGGGGAGGGGGAAGGGGAGGAGGAGGAGGAGGAGGAGGAGGAGAATGAAGAGGAGGAGGAGTGCACTCGACCATTCTGAGTCTGCGAGGAGAACAAGAGAGCTTTACCTGTGTGCTGTGAGGATGTGGGGTGGAGTTTAAGGGATCCGTTACACAGGGAGGGGATATGGGATGAGGGTAGGGAACTAGAACGAGGAGTGTGAGAGGACAGGATGGAGGACTTTGTCACAGAGGAGCAGGAGGAAGGGTTAATCGGATTAGTAGCATCTGAGTTTTGTGCAGACTGGGAGCTGCCTTTAGTAGAGCTAGGATTAAAAGCAGGGATTTTAGAGGTGTGTATAGTAGGGGAGGTTGTTTTATGATCCCCTCCCACTCTTTTAGCACTTCCGTTAGCCTGCAAACAGAGATGCCAAACAGATACTGGTTGTCAAAATAGAAACCTGGTCAAATAATAGATATAAAAGGCAAGACGATGTTAAAAAAAAACTACAAGTTATACACACAGAAACACATTATGACCAAACATTAATATTACTAAGACACAACTAAAAGACACTAAAACAACATACACAGAAAATCTGTTGTACTACATTACACAAAATTTGAGACACACTGGAGTGAGAGACATTTTACCAAGAAACAGAACACTGACAGGATAGGGTTAGACAATGGCAATGGCAGACAGGAGGGGCATCTCTACAGACTGCCTGTGGGTTAGAGGAGTTGTTAGGTTTTTGTGGGGCAGTGGGAGAAAGTTCAGAAGGCAGAGATGCATAGGAGGGCCGGTGAAAATTAGATAACAGGGTTAGGAGTTTAACCAGTGAGAGCAGGCAGCGGAAATGTGGGCCAGTATTCCACTGAAACTGATGTTGCAAGATTGTGAGTTGTGCGGAGGTTTTGAGGGTAAGGCAGAGTCAGAGGTGCATTGTGAGATAGGAAGAACATAGCCGAAAAGTCAGTTAGGTTTGTATTCTTATGTAGCCACAAGCATCCTGGGATTTGGCAACACTGTTTAGGAACTCAGCTGTGATGGGAACTGGAGATGTGATGAGAACTCAGATGACAGGATATGATTCCACTTTTCCTTATTTTTGTTTAGTCACCAACACAGTGAAAACCATGACCAGTGTGGACATGCAGAAGCATACAGTACAGTGATGTTATGGGGTAACAGTCAAGAGTCAAACATGCCTTCTTGTCAGAGCAGACTCGAGAGAAACATTAACAGATCCACAGTCACCACCATGGCGACCTTTTTTTTTTTTTTTTCCCCAAAACTTCACAGCTTTGGTAGTCTTTTCACCCTAATAATACATGCCTCATTTTTTCGAACCCTAGTCTCTGGTAAGGCCTACAGTAAAACTACCTGTCGGAACTGCCTCTGAGCGTCCTGCAGTTTTTGTTGTTTTCCTGCTTTGTCGGTAGTACCCGGTGACTGCCTGGACTTCACAGACAAAGGGACGGGCATCCGACTAGTAGGGGAAGCAACACTGGTGTTCTGCAAGGGGATCCAAACGAAAAACAAAACAAGAAATAAAACAAAAGAAAGAAAAAACACACACCATATAGGAAGTATGAAAAATCAAGGCACTAATAGGTAAAAACCTGTTCAATAAACACCAGTGAAAGACCATGCACCCAGTAGGACCTTAAACAGTAAAGTCAATACACATAGTACATGCAGTCAAGAATAAGAGAGATATCAGCGCTTAATCATCATGAAAGTGTCTCTGATGATGAATGTGCTACTTGTGGAAAACCTCAGAGTTGAACTGAAAGAGAAAGATGGTTGCCAGGAACCCAACAAAATGCCACCCCCAATCATGTCACCATGATTTCACAGAGGGAGAAAGCCACGGGGGACATTTCCAATATTTCAAAGCACCTGTGGATTAATAATCTGTCGTATCAGTGGTTAGGGTTGAAGTGAAGGTAGGTTGGAAACAATAAAGAAGGACCCAAAGCCTCCCGGAGCAGCAAGAGCTAGAGAGAGACCTGTTGTATGATGCTGGGGGCACTGGGGACAGTAGTTGAGGTGGTCGTAGTGTTGGTAGTAGGGATGACTACAGGGCGAGGAAGGAGCTGAGGTTTACTCTTCTTCTGCAAAGAATTTTTGCTGGGTACCGTAGGACCTAACCCTCTAGACGCAGGGAGAGAGGAAGACCTCTTCAGCCCTACTCCTTCTGAGGTTTTCCTATTTGTTGCTTTAGCCTCCTCTGTAGAAACTTGCTCCTCGGGGGAGCATGGTCCCATCTCGCTGATTGTATTCTCAAGCTGCTTGATGGTTTGTTCTAGGCTGTCCAGTGTTTTGTATGTGCTCTTTCGGATTTCATCGGTCCTGCAGGAGGAGTCCGAGTTCTGCCTCTTGAGCATAGCTGAGCCTGCTGCCTTGGAGGTTTCTGCCAAAGATTTTGAGCGTGTAATCTCAAATCTCTTTGCTTCTTTATGCTGCCTGACAGTTCCATCTGATTCCTCCTCGTCTTCATACACAACAACTTGTAGAGTCTTCTTTCCTGACTTGGTGCCCGTGCGAATCGCCTGGGTAAGTGCCGCCAGCTGTTTCTTGGGAAACTTGAACTTGAACTTCTTCTTACCATCCTGCTTGGCATCTCCATTTGACTCCAAGTTTATTCCACCATCTGTTATTTCAGATATTGAAGACGAAGATGAGGATGATAAGCTAACAAGATCAGCAGAACTTTTTGAAGAGCTGACCTTTGTGCCATCCGTCATCTCAGTCTCTCCAGCTTTTACCTGCAGCCCACCACTCCTCTCTGTGTCCGACTCCTCACTCTCCTCCTCGATGCGCTCTTCTGCTAGCATCCTGTCCAGTTCCTCTTCACATTCAAAGATGGTGGACAGGCGCTTGTAAGCAGAACGGATGTCCATGGGCTCATCAAAAATGATGATGACGGGCTTCTTGGTAAAGCCATTATCCTGTGGTGCAGTGGAATCTGCTGTGACATTCCCCCTGTTTGTGGCACCACCTACAGTAACTGTCTGGACACTTCCCTTCTTGGCATTGACCAGTTCCTGGTATTCGCCACAAGACAGTGCCTGGACTTTGGTGTTAGTGATCATAAATGCTATGTTGTCTGGAGGTGGAGGTGCCTCCTCTCCAGGTAAATCCGGACTAAGACTAGCCCCCTCATCGCTCTCATTACTAAAAGCCTTATATGGATCACTATCCTCCCTAGAAGCCTTTTTAGGTGGAGCAACAGAACCTTTAGGCTTACTGGTTATTGTAGTTACCGTAGGCTCATGTATTTTATTCTTCCTGGAAGAAACATGCTCCTGAATGATTTTACTTTTCTTTTCAGTGTTTATTTTGTTGAGGATTTTTCCCTTCTCCATTTCTGCACTTGTCTTCAAGGACTCCGAGCGTTTAATGTGCTTCTTTGGAAGTTTGATTCCATTCAGTCCCACAGGCTTAGGTGATATAGGTGGAGGTGTTATTGGTGGAGGTGAGTTGGGTGATGTAGGCTTTGGCTGCTGCTGATTTTCCTGGCTTGGAGAACTGTCATTAACATTGACATTTGACACCTGTGTTGAAGTCTGTGTGGGCTCTCGATGTTCAGTGGATTCCTCCGTTCCTGACAATGATGGATGATCTTTGTGAATCTGGCCAGTCACATAGTATATGACCTGTGATTGTGAAATAAAAAAACAATTATCACATAATTTCCAACTTTAAAATTACTCTAGAATATACACTGCATTAACTATGCATGAATATAGTGTAATAACTAAATGGCATACATACCCCTTGGCTCTGTCTCATAGTAGTATTCCCATTTTCATCAGTGTCTGGATCTTTATCCTCCTGACTGGGCTCTGAACTCTGCTAGAACAGTGTGTGAGGGAATAATATTACTGTGCAACTGGTGTGCCAGGGGGCTGTATATGACTGCTGTAGCATCCACAGTGCCCACACTGCAGAGGGCAATTACCTTTTAACTCTTTGTAAGCTATGACTATAAGTAGTTTAAACTCTGCTAAAATGTTGCTTATTTTTTTGTGCTTGGTAAAGTTAACAATTCTACATTTAGATTATGTTTTCTAGTGCATTCACTTTTATATATATTCTTTCTTCTCTTGTTCAAACATTGTGTACTGTAGACACTACTGTAACACTACTTTCACTATTTAGTAAAATAATTTGGGCTACAGTCTCTGAAAAACTACCATCATTAATGTTTTAATATTTAGGTACTAGCTTACAGTACCACTAGTCATCGTACACCTCTGTATATTTCAAATCTCAGCTGTGAACTAGTCAAATTTGTTGCATTTGAACTTCCGTGTCTTATGAATTTACCTAAATGTAAAAAAATACAGCATTGTAGTGGTTACACGGGTTTAAAGCTAGGAAAGAAAACTGGGGTAAAGTTGTGCAAAGACATAGAAAAACAAAAAAGTAATTTCTCAGGAAAGTATAAGTGAGGGAAAGAGCATGCAAAGTGGTCAGACTGACCTCTAGTGAACCAAGTCTGCAAAAACAGGTTGTGCCTACAGTACAAAGGGAATTTTAATGTTGTTTCTCTCAATTGTTAATCATTTGAGAAATATTTGCTTTGTTGATTTCGTATGAAGACATGTCATTAAAGAAAGACACAAGACGATTTAAATAATAAAATACAGTGCTGAGGTCTTTATTGATTTGGAGAAAAAAGACAAATGAAAATTAAATCAGTGGCAAAACACATAGTTGTCTGGTCCAGGCACACGAAAGACACAGCATCTTTTGAGAGGCATATCTTTATGCAGACTTAATCCTGAAGATGTTCGAGCTGTGATGTCCAGCAGAATCAAAAGAGGTAAAGAAAATGAGGCAGCAAGGAAAGGAGGTTTTTGGAGGCAGCTGTTACAGGTTTCTCTCGAGCCAAAGCAAGGATGCAAAAGTTGTAGAATGGTTAGAACACAGCCTTTGATTGTGTCAGACAGTTGGCAGAGGCAGGCAGTTAGCTGGGCAGCTGCACGGCGACATATATTTTACCTTTTTCTCTTTTTGGGGCAATAAGGCCCCTGGTCTTAGTTCTCTGATTTGTGGTTCAATTCGAGTGGTGGGCTCTACCAAATTTTTCACCACTACATCCTTAACTGTGCACTTCTGGAAAACCTGAAGAGAAAAGTGAGGGGAAATGGGGACAAAGATTTTGGGGAGGGAGGGAATTTGAGTATCTCGACCACTGCCACCTAGACCCCACACCTAACAAAACTGAATTTCAAATCAAAGAGAAAAAAGAAAGAACTCTTTTGGCAGCTGTCAGTGCCTATCCTTTGCCACTTCTGAGGAAGTCAATCACCACATGAAGGCAACCCACTTCCACAATGCAGAACATCGAAAAATCCAGACAGACACCTTCACACACTCTAATTAATGTGCTTCAGGGAATGTTTGTGTGAGTGCTTGAATGTACATATGCGTCTAACCTGGAGCTCTGCCATGATCTTGTCCCCTTCATCCTCCTCTTCATTGGTAACAGAGGCAGTAACTGGGGGAGGAGTAGCAGGCTTGGGCTTGGTCTCCGGTGGAACCTTGGCAGGTTTGGGTTGCGGAGTGGGAGGTAGGACTTCTTCTTCACCCTCCTGTAGAATGATTTAATCTTTAATTTTCTAGGTCATACACCAAAATGCTTTAAAGGTTAAGACAACTGTAGGGTCAGATTCAACAGAGCGCTCCCTCTCATGTTTGTGATGCATAAAGGTCTGGGACAAAGTCATAAATCATGCAGCTCTAATTTGCCTTTTTTGTGTGCATGAAATGTGTTCATTTGTTAGCTATAGAGGTAGTGGTGAGTTTCTCTTTTCAAGTTTTGGATTAGTTATTTTTCGCTTCCTTTCAGTTCTGCAAACAGCCTCTTTGGTCTTTACTTGGTAAACTTGCACTGTGCACTGCTGGGAAAGCTCTCCGTGTTGAAACTGTGAATTTAAAAACAAACATGCAAACTGCAAGATGCAAAGAAATGTGAATAGTTACAAAGAGAAGACTTTTCTTCCACTGACAATACAAGAATAGAGAATGAGAAAACAATCTGCAGCTGCTGTTTGACCACCGAACAACCACTGACCAGACTGACCTGAGCTGAGACGCTGTCCTTCCTGCTGGTGTAGACCACTTCACCAGAGCGGGTTGTGGTCAAGCCTGAGCTCAAGCTGGAGTAGGTTTTTCTTGGAGGAGGTGGTGGTGGGGACTTGTTGGACTTTTCAAACCCCTGCTTAGTAAAACTGTCAAGGGGTGCAGGCTTTGTGGCTGTCTTGGAAAGCTTCTCCAGTACAGGTTTGGCTTGTTTCTCCATCATAGTCTTAGGGAGCTTCTCAGCCCCCTTCTTGGCTGGTTTGTCTGAGTGACGCTCAGACTGGGGCTCTTCTGTCATAAAGATCATTTAAATTATGTAGGAATAATTTGGACACTGTATAGTAAAACGTGTAAAATGTGCCTGTGTAGTAAGTTAAAGCTAAAGTTGTACCTGTTGAAGGTGAATCCACAAGATTTTGGATGTGAGCTTGTTCTCCGGTGGCAGCGAGTGGCAGTGCTGGGCTCTCCTCTGCCTCTATGCTGGGAATGCCCTTCATCATGTTGGCCTGGGCCTCTAGAAGGATCTTCTCAAACTCTTTTCCATCGTAATGACTCATGTTTTGTCTCCTCTCTTCCCACTCCTTCTCCGCTGCCTGTAAGTTTCAGAGATGAACATTATTAATTCAGAGATTTAAATGAATGTAGTGGGAAGGATATCCCCACGATCTGACCACAGCTTTACTATGTGAGATTAAGAAAAGGACCATATGCTTCTGGTTGGGTAAACAACTATACCTCTATGAACATGGCTCTGTTTTTGCTCTTGTCTTGACTGCTCTGCAGCTCCTCTATGACAAGGTCCGTGCTGGTAGTTCCATTGACATTATTCCCTTGTGCCTTCTTATGAAATGTGGGACTCTGGGATTCGGAGGCGCCCCCTTTAGGAGACTCCCTGCCTCGACTCTTGCAAGGGTTTGGATTAGAAACCTGAGTGGGGCTGGGGGTCAATGGGGGACTGGGCTGAGCAGTTAAGGCTGCAGACTGCTGGGACTGGTGCATGTGGACCGGGGAGCTCTGGACATGATGAATGACCACTGGGGAGGAAGGCATAACCTCTGATCTGATGGTGGAGTTCTGGGGCTCAAGTGGGGCTGAGGTGGAGCCAGGCTGGACTATTGCTGAGGGAACTTCTGCAGGGACCTCAGCTGGAGCGCTGTTTTCCACTGAGACATTAGCAGAAGGATCCGGTCCTTTCTGAGGACCCTCAGTAGCACATCTGCAGAGAGGGGGGGGAAACAGTGTGTGATTCAAACAATGTGGAAAACACAGGCAAAAAATATACACTCTTGGGTTTAAATCTAAACCTGACCTGGACCGATTTCACAACCAAAGTCGTATTAGTATGCAAAAACATGTTGATGTTCCATCCAATTTAAAAATAAATCAAACTTTATAATAATGCTGTCAAGTAATGTTCATACTCCAATGTGAGGGGTAAGAACAAAAAGTTATGACAATGTGTCCTATGGTTTGGCAACCGCACATGTTTCAGATGAAAGACGAGTGAGTAGTGGAGGGCAAGACGGGGCGAAAAGTCTGGAGTGAGTTTGGTATCTGTGACATATTTAAATGGAAATGAGGAGCTGCAGTGTCCACCAAATTAATTCACTTATCGGTTCAGTGAAGGCGATGGAAGTAAATCAAGCTGGACGTCATACTGCTCTGTCCACATGGAATGACCTCTTTGAAAAGATGAAGGCTGCCTTGCCACTATCATCACATAGTACAATCTCCCACATCACAGGCCTCAATGAGTAGCAGTGGAGACTGCTTTCTGTTTTCATCTTCTGTTCTCTCCCACTCTTATCCCCCATACTATAGCAGCCTCCTCTCCCGATGCCTACTTTATCTCCTTTGACATTTTTTTCTCTACATTTTCTTTCCTTTACCTTCTCAGACTGCTGAGTGTGTCAGTCAGGCTCTTGACCCTTTTCAGCATACTGTCCAGTTTATGTGGCTCCTCCTTCAGAAA
The DNA here is from genome assembly GCF_900324465.2 of Anabas testudineus. NCBI lineage: Eukaryota > Metazoa > Chordata > Actinopteri > Anabantiformes > Anabantidae > Anabas > Anabas testudineus. The sequence goes on along the minus strand of NC_046611.1, from coordinate 22,635,012 downwards.
CTTTACAGCTTCCACTTCCACCCTGAGCACAGCTCGCATCCTGGTTTGTAGGGCTGGGAACTCTCCTACGCAAAGAGACATGCAAATATTTTGTAAACAGCTTGTTTAGGAACATTATTTTCAATGGCATTTCTTTTTCTGATTACAGCAGTATTTTAACTGCCTGCACTGTTAATCATTATAGTGTGTGAAAGCATCACAATAACATTTAGACTGCAATGAGAGGGTTACCAGCTTATTACCAATGTTAGATGTTCAGTGGGATACACTGACACCTTTGAATAGTTATCTGATAGTTATCTGATATAATCTTTTACTGTATGTACTTCAAAAGGAATTTTATCATGGTATTCTTCTCAAAATCAAATGAAGTCAAATGAATAATTTGTGCAACACAGCATACGATTTACTGCTTTGAACATCATGTTGACTATTTAATACATCATGATATATTGTGTGTGTGTATTAGCATCTCTCTGGTAAAGACAATAACATAGAAGACTAAGCTACTGTATGCTACACTAATGTATGTCACATTACTGAACAGTAACTTCTAGAAAAACACTAGTGTCCCCAGTAGTACGAATATTACCATCTTACCTTTGAGCCCTGCCAGAGATTCTCCCACCTTCCTCAGTGTCACGGCTCCCTCCTCCACATCCTTCAGGGTCACCACTCTGTGTGTTGCTGCTGAGTCCTTCTGCAGAGAAGCTACAAACAGCTCCAGCTCACTGCAGAAACAAACAGAGAACAAAGTAATTAGAGTTTGAGTGAAAACAGTTTTCCTATATCTAATGCACAGAACAAGAACATTGTGCTGCATGTATACCACAAAAAGACAATGGAAAATTAATCTGAAGATCAGAAAAAATAGTCAGTGGACAGAAAATACAATGGCTTCACTGATAATCATCACTGATAATTGTTAATTGTATTTATTAATATTTGTTCCTGACATTAATGTACCTGGCACAATTTTAATGTAAGAGAAATGCAGTAAAAACAGACGGATCATGAGGACTTTACATTTTATTTACTCCTTACAAACACCAGGGGGCATGACAAAATCATTTATATTCAAGGTTATGAAGTGACTGACTGTATAAAGGTGAGAGCAGATTTAGGACCGTGATTTGATAAAAACAAGGTGAAAATGGGATCATATGTAAAATATGTCTGTATGGGATAAACAGTCACTCTGAAATGAACTCTCCGTACTAAACTGGATTACTAAGACTAGATTGGATTGAATCTCATCCCAAAACCGCAGATGTTTACACACTGAATGAGAGCTTTTTTTTTGTGTGTGACAGAGCACTTCCTCACATAGAAAACATATCGCGCTTCTTCATAGCCATCCCAGTGCTCGAGAAAACGGCCTGCTCCAAGGGGAAATGTGGCGAATGATAACATTGTGTGCAGTGCTGGATTGCATGAGAGGGACGAAAATGGTGTTTCATTGTGGTCAGGTACCCTTGAGAAACAGTCTTTTATAGAAGTCCCCTAATGGGAGAGGGAAAGGCAACAAGGAGACGGTGTGTTAAATGCCCTGCTATGCCAAGGCCTGTTGGTAATAGGAATGATGATGGGAAATTCCAGCTGAGGACAAAGGAAACATAGTTTCCCTTTTTTATACCCACAGAAAAAAACAGATGCTAAATGTCTCGAAAATTAATATCTCAGTGTGTCAGAGTAAACAAGGCAAACGTCATGGAATTAGATACCCCCCCCCTGTGCCTTTTGTATTCTCTTTCATATACTGTAAATTACTGCTAGCAAGTGAATGCTTACAGAATTGGATCTAAAGCATATAACTAAAGATAAAGAAATCCTGACATAGCTTTGAGATGACAACTCATTTCCAAGCGCTTTTGTGGCGCTGGATAAATGCTTTGTATTTTTGCTTTGTGGAAGCTTTGTCGCCACCATCAATAGAAGCCAGATGATCATGTTTAATAGTCCTGGCATTGATTTATTTCTTGGCTTTTTCGAGTGTTGCTATTGTTGGATTACTTGCAAACTATGCCACATACAGTGGTGACACTTCACAAGTGAATGTAGTGAGCCACAGAATTGTGTAAAATGTAACACAATGTGCCCCGTAGGTCACGATAGATTTAGTTTTCCTCTTTTCCTCTTTAGAGGGCAGTGGTTTTCACACCACAGTCTCCCCTATGGTCTTAAAGCCAAGCAGCCCTAATTACCTACCCTTATTTAAAGTGTCAGCAGTCATGTTTTGCTGACTCACAACTGGCTCGATACCAAGAGCAACAGAGAGCTTAATCCACCTACTTGCCTCTTCATTTCTCCACAAACTGCTATCATGGCGTTTATTGGAGCATACTGTATGTTCACCACTATCTAGCATAACAATGCTGTTTGACCTTGCCTGTAAACATCCAAATAAAAAGGATTCAATTACAGCTCCCTGTTGGCAAGATTCTGCAAGTGAATTAAAATAGGAGCACAATAGTGAGTAATTACCCCACAGTTGAGTCCTTTGTTCTATATTTCTGTCTCTCGGAGGCAGGCACCACTTGCCTGTATCAACCTGTGCACTGCAGTTCAGAGGGCGTTGGCTTTTCAAAGGGGAGGGGGGTTAAAAAAATTTAATTACCTCATCATCAAGCTCTGCAACTCTTATGCAAGGAGTGAAAAACTACTAAGAAGAAACATTCAATAAGGAAATACACGAGCCTGATATAAAGGCTCTCCTGGAAGTCGATCTAGTGAGGACAGGGCTCAGTCTTACCTGAGCTGTGTGAGGACGTGCTCCTCCAGGCCCAAGTACTTGTGCCTGTCCTCTTCTACTAAAGTTCTCTGCCTCTGGACAGGGTCCTCCAGGCGCCGCATGGCCTCTGCAAGTTTAACGCTGATTTCCTGCTCGGCCCGCTTGAGCTGAAACCGTAATGCCTCCTGGTTCTGGAGCTGCAGGGAAACACACAGTGGAATGTAATATTGCCGGGCTCGGTCTAGCTAGATACCATTAAGGTTCACAGTCCCTCGCATGCATTCCCATAGGTGGACATCCGAACGGGGACTACCACGCTCTAAATTAATTAAAAGGTGAGAGGTCTTGCCTGCAGTTGTCTCATCTGATGAAGCTGCATCCTGAGGTCAGAAACATTCTTCCTGAACTGCAGGAGATTGAGTTTGAGAGGAACTGTACCCTTGTCCGAAGGGGTGGCACTGCTCTTGGGAGCTAAGACCGGAGAACCACCTGAGCCAAGATAAAAAGAATTCCAAACCGTACTCGAAATGAAAATGTGTTCATTTATCTGCTGATGCAAATATCCTAGGAACACTTCAGACACCATACATATCACCATTTATAACAGCCAATATTATTCCATTACAGTAGAAATTAGACCTACTATTATTGATCAAGGACAAACTCAAATAAAAAGATAACTCTCCCCTTAGTGTGAGTGGACAGTGTTGTTCTTTTCCAAACCCTCATGCTACCATCAAGTCTGACTTTGGTCTGCAAAATACTGGTTTGATTTTACATGTCTGCAAAGACAATTTCTCCTGGTAACACGCTGGTCTGACTTAATAGCCCTAACATTTAGAAATGAATGCCTGAACTCTGTGTGGCTGTCTTTTTGCCTGCACAATAAACACAGATATACTGGCTGCACCTCTGAAATGTCTGTCAACAGATTTCAGAAGAGGTTGAAACCAAGAGAGCTACTATTTGTGGTTTGGGTGCTAGTCCCTAAATGGCCAACAACAATAATAATTTAATTAAATCCATTTTCAGAATCTCGCCTGTAACTTTTGACTTTTTGAACTTTAGTTATCATCTACACACAGATGATGGTTTTATGAAGGAGTTCATTTAAATCTGTAGATAAATGGACTCGAAACCACAGAGCAGTTTGAATTAAAAACATTAACTCTTTGGCTTTAATTCATTTAAATGACAACTCAACGTTTTTTCATTTACGTCTAGATAAATTTAGTTTTGGTTTTACTTTTACAGAAACAACTCTTATTCCAGAAACTAATGTGGGTATTACTCTAGATAATCTACAGAACAAGTATAACAGGTTTTCCAAAGGACTATATCTTATGGAAAGTAGTTCTAAGAAGTGTGCATTATCCACAGGAACTGAAAAATTGTTTATGCAAAGACATGTTTGTGTTGCATTTTTCACATATCATTTTTCATAGCTGTGGACACCGCAAATTCATTAACCTCCATTAAATTGGGTTTGAGGCATGAATCCCAAATATGGATATCTCAATACATGGACAAATAAAACCAAAACTATCTGCAAAAAATATTTGTTTTGTAATTTTGGAGAACCAATCCTTTAACCTCAGAAGCACCAAGTCTATTAGAGAAAGTAGAGTCTCTGCCTGTGAGTTACACAATAAGCCAGGGGAATGTCCAGAGTGTACCGATAAGTTCCTGTGCCACAAACACTCTCTTTCTGCTGGGAAGTAAAACAACAAACTTTTGTCTTCATAATCCCAAAGGCCTATTCACTCTCTCTGACTTGCATATTACCTGACGACTGCCTAGACCTGAAGTGCAGGTTGCACAAAGTACACTGGTGCTTGTGTTTTGAGCCTTGAGAACATAAGGTCCATCAAAAAAGGGTGCAGGCTGTGTGGTGACACAAATGAGAATGTGACTCCAAAAAAAAAAAAAAAAAAAAAGAAAAAGCCATTGCTGCTGATTCTTCTGATTTTGAAGACTCACACTCAAGCATAACATGACAAGTAAATCTCTCCAAAAGCTACATTAGAAATGTGTCATGAGACATGAGATTAACTCCCAAGACACATAAATAGAGTTGGGTTTTCTCTGTGCCGCTGGTGTGGTTGGCCTTTTTATCAAACCTAGATCTGGCCACAGAGCTGCGAAGCAAAGATTGAATCGCTGAATCATCCTGGCAGGCTTGAGAAGTAATGGTGTCTTGTTTTAAGAAGTGCTCTGAGGGGCTTGTGTTAGCTGTGCTGGCTCTCTCCTCTTAACTACTATTAAACTAGATGTACGGGGGGAAAGGACTGTGAGGAAATATGAGCCGCTGACAAGCAAAGAAACCCGACTTTGTTTTCCCGCCCTGCAGCACTGCTCATTGCAGAGTGCTGACTGACACTGATGTGTGGGCTTGTCTGCACAAGACATTATGGTGCTAAATCTCTTGTTTATATATAAAAAAAAAAAAAAGTAAAGAAATTGTACAGAGTAACAGTGATACTAACCTGAGCTATTTGCACTGTGGGCAGGAGATGATGTCTTTGGTGGTCTCTCACTGTTGCCAGAGAAAATTTTGTAAGAGCAGGTTTTTGATCATAAAAAGAAAAGATTTTTGGACACTTTAGATTTACAGGTTAGTATTAGCAGCAAAGTATTATAGGAAACACTGACAAACCAGAGAGGTTAAAATGATGTTAATGAGGTTAACAAAGTTCATCAGCATTGCATCAGAACACACAAATTCACTTGACTCAGACCGTTTACACTGTCAAGCAAACATTTACACAAGCTCTCCACAGAGAAGATTGAAATGCAAAGAGGTGAAATGCAGCCAGATAAACCATACACAGTGGCCATTGATCTAGAGAGCAAATTACTTCAATATCAGATTCACAGTCAAACCTGTTTCCTCTTCACCAGATGCTATTTGACCTCAATGTTTGATATGGCCATAATAGAAGGGATACTTTATCTTTTCCACTCTGGCTGGATGGCTAGGCTTTTCATTTGAAACTCCATTTCCCCTGATGCCTCACTCTGCCCTATACTGTGATTGCTTACCTTAGAGGCTCCTTGGTGCCACTAGTGTTTGGCCCCTTTAAAAGTGCATGCTGAACAAGACCAGTCAAGCTGGCAATCTGTTGCTCCATAGCCTTCATTCGCTCTCTGCAGAAACATCAGAAAATTCTACTCAACACTGAGGCCTATTGGATAACACAGCTGCCACTACAGCAAATATTAGCTCACAATTAAACTGGTGGGGCTGTAATAGAATAATCCATTTTTTTAATGACCTGACCATAAATCTTATTGTTATTTCATGGGTAGGTTACACAACACTTTTCTTCCCCAATTGATTAGCAATTATGTCCTCAGTAAATGTGGCCTTTTGTCGAAGAAATAGCTTCTGAATTGCAACAGTCTAACAGCATTTGACTCACTCTCTTCATAAAAAGAAAAAAGCTTGAATAGAATAAAAAAGATGGACGACTCAAGACAGGAAAAAAAAAACCCTCAAAGATAAAAACCTCCACATGGATAGTGATCAGGTCAGATTGTTTTCTGAATAAAACAGGAGTGTGTCACAAGCGCTGGGTGCCAAGAGGGGAGTGAGAGGACAACTCTAAAATGACACCACCTCATGAAAGCCAAACACCAGAGGGGTGAGTAAGGAACCCGACTCTACGATTGTTTGGTAAGGCTAGCGGTTGGAAAAGAGGACAACTTTTGTTTTCAGATGTCATCATTTATCTTGAGGAAGGATATGTGGCCAGCTGAGGACACAGAGGGAGGGGGGGGGGGGGTGTGATTTTAGCTGTGCTATACACAAAAGACACAACAATACCTAACCTCAGTGTCACACAGCGTACGTCAAATGAATACAGTCTATGACAGCTAGAGAGCACTGAGTGCTGGGACTATTTTTATTTTGAATACAAAGTATTGTACTTTCCCGTTCAAATTCTTACTCTCCTTCCCCATGTTCCCGCGGCATTTCTAGTGGAGGGTTTTGGCCTACCCAGGTGGTCCAGCATGATCTGTTTGACTGATTTGGGTATATACTAGTAATAGTATTCAAATACTGTTTCAACCTGGTCAATATTTTCTTTGGTTTTCATATGTCCACATGTAGCTGTAACCTCAGTGTTAGTAAAACCACATTTGCCCGGCTAAGTGGCAAGCATTCCTCTTCCTCACTTTCCATGTTTATTTGCTCTCAGTTAGAGTAGACTAATCTAACCCAGGTACCAAAATGTCTACAGGATTATTGTAAATGTAGAGAGTCTACAGAGGGATTGTTGCTGTTGTTGTACAATATTCATGGAATAATAGTAAAATATACAGTGGCTTAATGGGGGTTTCATACTCCACATAGTTTCACTTGTGGTAAGTTATGTCTGGGTCTACACAAAATAACCAACACTGTGGGCCGAATACAGACTGTGAAAACAACCAAACCTTTTCAAAATAATGTGCATTAGTCTGCATTATTAAATGTGCAGATTGTAATGCTCAAGACAGTGAGATGGCAGGCTATACTGTGTTCTTAGTTTCGGTTATGGATGATGAAACTGAGTCAGAGCCAGGGTTTGAAAATCAGCAGCTCTTGGTTAGGGTGAAACTGGGATGCAGAGTTAGTCCATGCTCCCATGCAGTGTCTCAATGCTATCTTTAACAATCTCATCAGCCCATTGTATGTAACATTTCCCCTGTGCACTTACCGTGTCTGGTCACTCGTAGGTGGATTGGGTCCTTGGAGGTTACCTGGAAGGTCTGAAATCACAGGTGAGCCCATGTTGTTCCGGGCCTTGGTCCCAGTTACTTCCTCTTTCCTGAAGGACTGCCGCACAGGTGAGCTTCTCTCTATGGGAACACCGTGCGGTGGAATGCCATGAGGAGGCCCCCCGTGGATGTCAATCATCCGCACTTCAGTCACCCGGTGAGGGGATGGGGGTGGAGTCTTGGAGCCCAAAGTAGGCAGTTGGCTGTTTCTGGACTTCTGTCTGTACAGAGACGGGTGATCTATTGTATCTGTTGGGCTGGGTCCACCATAAGAGCTTGTGGATCGGATGGAGGCTCGATGAAATCCCCCCATGACGTGTTCTGGACCATCAAGCCCAGGGTTGGGGTGTGGTCCATGGGCAGTGGACACGCTCATTCGCCCCTCCTGGAGCATGTAAGGATCTGCATACAACCCCTCATTGCCCCTGGCTAGAGTGTGACTTTTCCCCCCCATGTCCTCATCTGGCTTCACGTCCCTTCTCTCCAGGATAGCGCTGGGACAGGGTGAGATAGAGCGAACTGAGGGGTTGGCATTAGCTATTCGGTCCCTCGGCATAGTGGCGCTGCCAGGTATGGAACCCTGCCGTGAGCCAAATGGGATTCTAGAGGGTGATGGGGGCATGGAGTGGGGAGTCGGGGAGAGCGCTCCCTGCATCGGATGGTGTGCTGGGGGAACCATGGGGGGCTGTCTCAGAGGGTGCTGTCCTTCACGACCGGCATGTACCATCTCATTGTGCATCTAGACAAGCACAAAACCATGTTATTATATATTTACAAATGTGAAAACTGGAATTACTACAACCTTAAATACTGCATTAACATTTAAAACAACTCAGCATAATTGACTGATTCATAAACCAAGCAACTAGCAGCTAGAAAATATTTGCAAGAAAACTAGCCCCTAGAGCACATTTTCCTAGGTAATATACCCACAAGCTTTTATGAACAATGTTACAACAAATGACCTCATTTCTTTAGCCCAACCATCTATAAGGGGTCACTGAAGGTCATTGAAGATGTACAATAAACCTAACTTTATTTAACTAGACCATCTTAGGGAAACTACTATGGGTACCCAAGTTGTACAGTAGGTGGTAAAGGAACACAAACAAGAAGGAGAAAGTCTTATCCTTAGTCTTGCACAGTAGAAGAAGCGTAGAAGAGGTAAAGTCAATGTGGTGACCTGGCTGTGTAAAGTATGAAAAGTTTCAACATGAATGTAAACAACTATCTTATCACAAAGTTTCAACATGATTGTAAACATGAGTCTTATCACATATATTCAAAGTTAGCTTTGTGTAATCTTTCCATCTCTTCCTCTATGTTCATAATACAGACCATAACAACACAACATAGAGCTATGAGGATATGTGATGCACTGAAAATCATAACACACTTTTCTGGGAGTGTCACATGCAGTCCAATCCATCTTGCTTCCTGTCTAAATCTATTTCTGTCACACAAACAAACCATTGTTCCTTCAAGGTATGACTCACGAGTTACACCTACACAAAAAGACAAGTTAAAACCTAATGCAAAGCTCTTTTAAAAACTTCAGGTGTGGTGTTTGACACTGTTTTTCAGCATTGTCTTTATTTCTTTAATTGCCCCGGGGCTGACACGGATTAATACAATGAAGAGAACAGTAAAGTGGGTGTGACACGTGTGTGTGTTTGTGTGTGTGTGTGTGTGTGTGTGTGTGTGTGTGTCTGAGCTCAGCAACTACTCAAAGTGTACAGTAACAAAGGGCTGAGGCTTGGCTGTGATAACAAAGGAAAAAAGAAAACTGTTGGCAATGAAAGCACACGCAGCCCATAAATATGGCAGCAACAAGTCTGACCAAGCAACAAAACATATAATAGGGAATCTGAGAAGCACAGAGCCACTGGAAACCATCATCAAGCCTTAATGACTTTCTCTATCCAAGGTGCCTACAAACATAGAAAAGAAAACTTGCCATATTTTGCAGGAATTTCTCTGGAGCACTGTGAGGGTGTTTTGCCAATTCCAGCACAGCAGTAAAAACAGCTTGGACCAAAACTTATCACCTGTCAATTCCACATATATTTTGCACCTTTGGAACACCCACCGTTCTTAAAATATCCCAAAAATACACCATTATTTTCTGTACGACGTGCATAAAGGCTCAAAAAAACAAACGTGCAAGCTACCGTGTCGTGTGGAAAACATTTGGTTTGAATTCTACTCGTGGACTTTCTTTAAAGAATTCAGTCTCTGTTTCCACTGTGCTCTTAAGCTTCCAGTAATGAGGCCGGCGTGACTAGTAGCGGCGCGCAAAGTTGCCTCAATCTTCTGCCATGTGAGAGATAGAGTGGGGTCTCTAAACTGATTCACAAACTGCGGAGCCTCAGAGGCAGCCGAGCTAACCAGATGAAGCGGTGCAGCAATGTTCGTGCAGCAACTGTGTCAGCGTTTGAAGAGCTGGAAATAGTACACTGTTGTGTCCCTAATGCTGAAAAAGCACCACTACTATTATAATAATGTGTGATTAATATTGAGACAATTGTTCATATTTGATTACATTTTTTAAAAAGGTGGGGCTGGAGGGGATTTTGCCAATAACTAAACCTCAGTTTACAAAATATCTCCCCCAGCTACTCACTGTGTACAAAACATCACTTCTGACAGCCATTGCTCTGGATTCAAAGCCCTTACCTAAGTACAGATACATATTTCAAAATAATAGTGTGTTTTCATCAAGCCAAACATGACAAAACATGCCAGAAAATGCCACTAAATCCCGCGTGTCTGCAACCTTTTCTGTCTATCAAGTTACTTATCCATTACTGTGTCCATCTGTCCACTTTATATCAATTATGACAGGCAAGATGATTGTTTTCATAACCAGAGGCACCTCTATTTGCCCAGAGGGCATCGTTCAATAACAGAAGTAATTGCGTACTCAGCTTTAAATCTGATCTGAGGAGAGGCATTCCTGTAAGACAAGAGCATGCTCAATAGCACAAACAGATGTGAAGTATCCCCCTCCCCAAACAGTGTTTGAACAGGTGTACGGCTCATTAAGTTGTAGTATTTGCCCTTCTGCCTCGAATGCCAGGGTTTTTTCTTTCATTATTAAAAGATGTTGCCAAGAACATAAAATAGAGAATAAAAAAGACTGTCTCTTGAGCAATCTTTAAAAGGCAACAAAAACCTAACACGTGTGTGTGTGTGTGTGTGTGTGTGTGTGTGTGTGTGTGTGTGTGTGTGTGTGTGTGTGTGTGTGTGTTAAAACTTGTCATTGCTTGTGTGGAAAGGCCGGTTTGGCATAAGGCTGCCATAAGAAGAGACATTTTTAGGTCAATACCACAAATGTCATCCAGCTAAATTCTTCCTGCCCTGTTCTCTGCCATTCTTCAACCACACTGCACAGCCACCTCCAATCCTTGTATCTGTGTCAACTGCTGGTTTGGTTAAACAGTGACAGAATTATTCATGACGACAATATTCTTCAGCAAATCTCTACCTCAAGCCCAGATTTCACAATGTTTGCACAAGCGCCTATATAAAGTTGCCTCGCTTCTCTTCAAATCAATGCACTCCAGTACGAGTTGTGTTTGACTAAACTGATGATTCAGCAAAACCCAGAGTTATTAAATAGCAAAAAGTAAAAAAAAAAAAAAACAGAACAAAAAGTATCAAGAAATCTAACATGGACAATTCAAATGATTCTGCTGATGCCAGTTTGTTAAGTTTTTCAGCACTATTAAATTCCTTTTTCACCTCATCAGTTGTATCTCTTTTTACCATCTTTTTCTCAGCTGTCTTTTGTTCCCTTTCCCTTGAAGGACCCCATCAGAACCAGCCGAAGTAACTCACATGGTAGCAGCAGAGAATTTTAAAAAGAGTCTTTGGCGCACCTCAAAGTCATCGTGCCATCTGAACTAAGACCTCCTAAACCATCATCACGCTTGCCTCATCACTCCTTTAAATTTCAGCAATTTCACTTTACACCTATATCACACGTACAGTATGTGGCAATGGAAGTCTAAAGCTAAGGTTAAAGTCATTTTGTCGTATCACAATAGCACTGCAATGCTGTCTGGAAATCAGCAGCAGGCAGAGAAGAGCTGCAGGCTAGGGCGGATTAGAGAGGTGGATTTGGGGAGGCACATTCTAAGAAAGGGATCTTTTGAGGTTTTAGTTTTGTTACATCAGCAGGAAACAAACATGAGATTACAGCTGATATTGGGGAAAGAAGGAACAAGGGAAATAGTCCTAAGAATTGCATTCAATTGTCCCTTAAGCAACAGAGCATACAGGCAAGGCTGAATCACAGAGAACAATATGAGACCCCCTCCAAACAGATTAACAAGAGGCAGGGGGACATTCCTTTCCTAAACTGCAAACAAGGTAGGAAAATAGGGTAGGACTTACTATTGTATCTGTATCTCTATACAGTTTGCACTGCTGTGTTGGCAGCTGTTATAGCTAAGTACTCACCCGGGCATCGCCGTTGGCAGGTCTTGGCCCATGGCTGAATGCCTGAGCTGGGTCTTTGTGGTAGACCTTCAGGCAGGAGTGGTCTGTGATATTCCTGTAGGGGGAAGAAGCGTCCAGTGGTAAGAAGGCAGCCCAGATATCACCATCAGACAGTGGCCGATCCTGCCTCAACATGGATCTCTTTAGCAGCCCCGCTAAGGGCACATACCCCGACACAGGCTGTGAAATGTCACGCAGCAGTTCCCTGTTACCTGACATTTTTACTAAATATTAAAAGTCTATAAAAAACAATACTGCCTTGAAATGTGGCTCGACATAAAGAGAGAGTGGCTCTAGTTGTTTCCCACTCACTCTCACTATGGTGTTGCACCCGGGACACTTCCCAGGTAACAACCTTTAGGAATCATGAGGCTTTTTTTACAGCCGTGATAAAGAATTCGTCACAAAGTACACATCGCACTTGGGCAGGAACTCAAAGGGTCAAAGTTGCTAGTGTCTACAAGAGTAATGTTTTTTTTTTTTTTTTTTTTAATAAAAACAACATGTGCCTGCACATGGAATCAATGTATTATAGATAAGAGATGCAGGTGAATACCAAACCAGGAACAAGGTACAAGAAAAAGAAAAGCAGTGAGCTAGTATGTGTGTGTTTGTGTACTTATTATACACACAGTTCTTAGTGCATGATTCTTTGGAAGCTACGCTGTAAAAAGCTTAAAAGTGCATAATAAAAGCTTTCATTGCAACTTTCCAGAGTCAAACTTTCTCCAGAGAGAGAGGACACCAGAAAGGAAAGTCGTCAAAGTCTCTCAAGAGTGTGCTTCAGTTTGTTTGGGTATACCAAAGACATTCTGCTTTTGTATACCTTGGGTTTCATCTCCAAATACTTTTCTGCCAAGTTTAACAAGGGACAACATGGGAAAACATAGGGAAAAGGGAAGTGAGAAGCTTTCCTGAGCAGTGACACTTCCTGTGCAGGGTGAATTTAAACAGGAAGTGCTCAGAGAGCGCAAAGGGAAAGGACTTTCAGAGAAGGGGTGAAACTATGAAGTATTATGAACCTTGGATGTTCTTGGATGTTAAACTGTTAGGCTGCTCTCCAGTACCATACTTATATCTTTACCTGACATCGGTGAGCTCATAGTACATGTTCCTCATGTCATCTTTGACGTAGACAGCGACGCTGGGCGATTCCAACATCTTCATTGTGAGCTGCTGCGGGAAGGCACTGACAAACAGAGCTCTGACTGTGTCGATGCTGGTGATCTCATTAGGCATGCGGATCTGTTTGGTCTCGTCCCCGTACTGCAGGTACAGCACACCTGCAGACAGAAAGTGCAGAAGCATTGATGAGCCCGAAGTAAACCTATTGCAGTTCCTGAAGCCCTTTCCTAAAACAGGCATGTGACTTACACAACTTGAATAAATGGTGAGACACCGTTTTGTTTCTCTCACTGCACTTTTCAGATGCTAATGAAGTTCAGTGTTAATCATGTAATGCAAACACAACAATTCATGCAGCTACTTAACAGTACGACCCATTTACAAAACACTGCAGGGCATTTACTCTTAAGCCGCTACATGAAGTACAGACTTACTTACTGAGGCTAGAGAGCGATTATTAAGATCTTTTTCAGTAATTGGCTCATCTTCAGTTTCTGTACATATGGGTGGCTACTGTTTATGTCCTTTAAAGTTCCAGCTATTTGTGGAGCTGGAAAAACAACTTTTAAAGTTTCTTTCCCTCAACAGCTCCGTAATAGATACTAAGACCTTCAAACTGAGGTGTGTGCATGTTGTAGCATGATTGTAAGCCACAAGGTCTTGTACTGAACCAAACTCAAAGATGACAAACTTTACATATATATGTGCAGAATCCTAACCGTGTGTTCGAAGTGGAACCGCACAACTTGTGCATCAAAGAGACCAAAGCCTGAACCTCTGAACCCTGGGTGTGGCCTCGGTACTGTGCTTTAGAAAAACAGATGCCTCTCCAACAAAATTTATGGACACGCCCACACTGCACTTGTATAAACAATGCCACGGAAAAGAAAAAACACATTTCTGTGTCTAGTTTATGATTCATTGCTTCAGGCAGCACGGCACTGATTTTGAAAGGGTTTATCAGTAAAAATAATAAACCGTTTTATTTATTTAAGGTTTATGAAAAGAACAAAGGAATCACATCAGTTTATGCTATGTTTTGATTTTGTTGTTATCATATTCAGTGAAAGGTGCTGAATGTCACATTTCATGAATGTGTGAGACTAAAGACTTGCTGTTTTACACAGAAATCAACCATTTTAGTCACTATTGCACTGAAAATAGCCGGGTTTAAGCAAAGGAGGCATGGTTTCACTTGATGTAACCCCATAAAAAGACTGCGCCAGTAAAAGCTACCAGATGTTGGTGAAATATTATACAAGATCCTACATGTTCCACGAGACAGAGAGAGGGCAAATCCAGGAAACAAAAACTGCTGAGTCTATCCATTGCTCTTTCTGGTCTGTCTGGGTTCCTGGATAGTAATAACTTAACAAAGTGCCCATTTGCAGAATAACTTCATCATTCTCCTGAGAGCTGTTATGTTAACAGTCGGCTAGTTTTCATCCAGATGTTAGCAACTAGAGCCCGATGACAAAGCGCCATTGATCGAGCATGCAAATTTGAAGATTTGAATTCTTTAACACTTTTTTTTTTTTTTAGCTGCAACAAAGTTAAATAGCTCACGTCTAACAAAGAGTGACACATTCCTCAGCGCCCGAATTGGAGTCAAATGGCCACTGGGTTTCCTGACCAAATGGGCACAGCACAGGATTCTTACTTAGCTGCAAAGCTGTTCTCCTAACTTCCTCAGTGACACACAAAAGTTTCAGTGCACGCATGAATAATATCACTCTGTGCCTATTGATATCATCATGAAGTTTGAAATCCTACAAAAAAAAAAAAAAAAGCAGAAAAAATATGTTGCAGCCACAGAATAAATGACCTGAAACACAATACCCTTGATGCCACACTCTAGACTAAATCTGATACTCACATTAGGGGTTTTAAGGATTTCCTGTTTTCTGCTGAGTCTTACGATGCTCGGGAAAAGCCCACATGCCAACTCCTACAGTACCGACCGAAGCCCCAAATGTCCGCTGGGACACAGCAAAGTGTGTGTCTGTGTTTGTGTGTGAGAGAGCGACTGTGGGAGGGGCAATGTAGTAAAGTGGTGCCCCCTTTTTTTTCCCCTCCTCCTCCTCAATCACACCATAACCCCCCACTGTCCCTAAGCTTTGTCCTGATGTTTTTCACAGAGAAAGAATCAGCGAGGTGGCGCATGTATGTGCACGTGCATGCATCTGTGGAGTGTTTTTTCTACGGGTCTTGTGTTTCTTCCCTTCAAGCAAAGCAAGAGACACTACTGGCACCGAGGAGAGTAGAAAACGACACCCTATGGTTTCGTTCATTTTCACTTTAGTTGAAAGGCGTTCCACTCAGATGCTGTGCTATTATCCAGAAGCAGATGCCTTGCTGAGTTTTGAACTACCTTTGAAGACAATCCTCTCCCTAAAAAACTCTAAAAGACTCTATGCACTGTTTAGAGAGCTTTCAAACTCTCTCCACCACTCTCCACAACAACCTACTTCTGCACAACTTTTGCATTGTTTCTGCATATGGATGTAAATGAAGCACCATGCGCATTGATAAGACGACCCATTTCTAATCCTGTCAATAACACGATGGCATTTTGTGGATGGATTCCCTAATCTTTCACTACAGAGGAAATTAATTCTAATTAAAACAGAGCTGGGTGTTGTGATGGAGAGAGGAGGAACGCAGCAGAGGAGAGGATACATGGAGTGTGAGGAAAACACTTGGACTGTCAAGGTGAAATAACAAGATCGTGGTGTGGTAGGAAGTTATTTCAGGGAGTTCTAAAGTTTGCCAAGATTGTGCTAAAAGAGCCGTAAAACACAGGTTATCCAACGTGTTTAATGCCACAGTCTATTCAAACAGTCAATTTTAAAATCAAAGAAACAGCCTTTGTCCTCAATACGTTCTTTATTTCCCTGTGGCAAAAATAATGTCACATTGCAGATTTTGAAATAGACTTTAATGTTAACCTAATGTAACAAGAAACAGCAACTGACTGAATTGTTACAAAAGTTATCAACCAGCTTACCTAGCGAGCGGTCCTTTGTCTGGTTGGCTGATCGCACCACTGGCAGGCTGGCACGAACCCGGCTGCCACGGGTAAAGGCTGTAGGTGCGTCTGCCTCAGACATGGCATCTAGCGACTCCAGGGAGGCCAGGGATAAGTGGTCAACCTGGTCACCGACGGCGGGCTGAGGGCTGGGGCCGTGCTTTGGGCTTCTGCTCTGGAGGGGAGACGAGAATGTTTTTAAATTTTCTAATATGTTAAACGAATTTTTTTTTATAAGTTAGAAAACAATGTACTACTTGCCATTCTGACAGCGTTAAGTGTGCTATGAGTCATACATAGTCTTTGGCAGGCTAGAAAGCCAGGCAGGCCTTTGATGTTGACTTTGAGTTTGACTCCAGCACAACAAGCAAAAGACCTCAGTCATGCAAATGTGCAGAGGAGTGATAGTACTGTAAGTCACTCGTATGTGCTCCCGGATCTCACACTGCTCAGCACTGCACATCACACCACTCAACGCCATCAAGCATGAGAAGGATTCTAAGAAATTCCACATTTACATGCACAAGCTGGAATTTACTTTAATTTAAGTTGTTTTTTTTTCTCAAATAGATCAAAACCCGAATGATGACACACTCGGAGATCAAACAGAAACCAACAATGAGACTCCTGTAGAGGAAAATAAAAACTCCTTTTAACCACCGATTAAAGATCGGGAATTGTGTCATCAAAATTTGAAGATCAGTTGGCTACTCTGTAATCAGATCTGCATGATGTGGCATCCTTGAGCCACAGCTTCGATAAGGTGATGTGTGACATGCCTACGGAGCTCATTGAGCTATCGTGTGGTGCTGTAAGGTGATCTGCTCCACAAGAACAACGTGGGGCTAAAACCGAGAGGGTCAGCGAACACAGGGCTCCTTTATGAGATGCTACTCTTCCCTGAGAGAAGGGTGGTAGAGTAGAGCTAACGAAGCTGGAGACATGAGGCCATGTCCACGTCCAGGTTATCTTGATCACACATACATGCACATGCATGCTGTGCACTTACAAATAAAGAATTAGAGCATTTTAATAATAAGCACAGTTGACACTTGTGGCCAGTTCATGGCCTGGACTGCTTTAGCCTGGAAGCCAAGTGTGCTTGGCAGACATAGACAGGGCAGACGCAAAGAGACACAGGGGCACAAAGGTTGGAACATGGCCACACAGCAGATGTTAGCAAGGGTCCAAACATAGCCACACACGCTAAGACACACACACACACACACACACACACACACACACACACACACACACACACACACACACACACAGTGGCATGATGCAGATAAGATAAAAGGCAGACTAACTCTGTGGGGCAATTGGATTTTCGTCAAGTACCCCTGAATGTCAAGCTCAGAATGAAGGGAAGAGAGCAAGGTCTGTAAAGACTGGCGGGAGAAAAGGAGAAAAGGAAAAGCAAACCCATCACTCAACTTCTGGGATTCCATTAAAATACGCTTAGGATGCAGCAGTCATGGATTACACGAGTCACACGAATAAAAATCAGCCCTTATATTGTTAACACATGACGATAGTCACCTTTAAAAGACAGAGGTCACATGGAGTTGACATGTCACCTGAAACCAGACATGTGTTGGGAAATTTAATCTGAACGCTGAATGATTTATGAGCGTGTTCGCTGGTGGTGGGTCCAAACAGCCCTCCCACATTGTTGTTCTGTCTTCTCGCGTGCTACTGTGTCACCCTTGGAAATGTAACGTGATATCGTCTTCCTTCACCTGTAGATAGTAATTACTCCATGTCACAGTGACTTAGCAGTGAAATCCACTTTATCAAAGAATTAAAACAAAAGTGGCACAAATACCATGAGTTCAAACTTGTAGAAAAACTTCATTTCATATGTGAGTTTATTGCACATGTTTAAAAAAATATTTTTACTTCTCACTTCTGCCAAACGTCGGAAAAACATTGCAATGGATGAGAAAGAATTTCACAGTAGAGAAAGTTAGAGCAGAGGCAGTCGCATATAAAAGCAGAGGAAATTGCAAATGAGACCTTCTGCCTCTCTCTGTGGAAAGAGGTAATTAAGTTAAATTGCTCCACACCAGTCCACATCTGACAAATGAGGTGTCCCCTTCAAAGGGCAACAGTTTAGTTCAGATTAACTCCTCTGTCTCTCTCGCTCCCATTTTCTCACATACGCATGCAGATGTCATTGCATGTATTGATAGCACCAAAATATCTTGCATAAAAAAAAAAACACGTCTTGACCCGGTTAACCACTTCCTGCTTTAGGTTCCAGATGTTAAAACCGCAGACTTACTGCGCTAACCGATCAGCACCGTAAAACCTGTTTCAACCCGCACACACCTACGGTGCATTCCACACCAGTGATTTCTCCTGCCTCAATCAAAGCGGCACAGCCCGTGATTCTGCTTTTTCAGCAGAGACTCCCATTTTACTCTGACAGCTATGATGAATGTGAAACTGAGACACTGACATTAGCTCATACACAGGAATATGACAAGTTAGAAAGTCCTTTAAAGACCTACATGGGAAAGAACGATGTGGAAAAGAAATCAAAAAATGCAAAGCTGCAATAACGGCAGGTTGCCTGTACATTGCTGCAGCCATTGTCAGAGTCACTAATCCAATATATTAGAACTGGTCTAGAAATAACTCAGTGGAATTTGCCTCATTTTGATGTTCGAGCTACAACATATAAGAAATACTGCATTGTTTTTTCTTCGGTACTAGAGAACGTATATTGAGATTTCTCATTGTCGAGTGATGATTAGGCAAAGGACCATGCTTGTTAAAAAAAAAAAAAAAAAGGAATAAGATTAAACCAGCTTAAACGTGCTGTCCTTGTGCAGTGTGTGTGTTTAAAAGAGAGAAAGAGGGATACAAAGAGAGACCAAGTGTGTGCATGAGTGAGCCAGGCCATTGTTCCAGAAAATCTGACCTGAACCCAGGACATCCTGAAAACATTTATGCAACAGTGGCCTGACAAACAGTATGCCGTCATCAGAAACAAAGCTTAGGTCTGTGTTGGTGAGTGGCTGCAAAATGTAATATTCCATTATTTATAGTTGAGCGCGTTTACATGTGATAATTACTGTGTTTCTTCTTTTGCATCATTTCACTTCTCACTGTAACATGTGTGAACAACAAGAGTGCCTTTCATTGCAACCTGTCACCTGTCTTGAATTTTGCAGAGCCTGTTTCAGACTGAAGGGGCCAATGTTGCATGATTTCACAGAGCAGAGCACATTATGTTATATCATGCGGCCCCTGTCTTAGCTCCTGACAGACAGGCTGACATGTGGAGCCGAGAAGGGCCGATTAAAGTAAATTATGATTGTTAAGTATAATGGCAGCTCCCATCAGGAGCCTGCTGTGTCACTCATGGAGATTTAAGTATAGACATAGCCTCAAAAGCAGCCAGAGCCTCGTGTACCACACCTGCTGCCAGCCTACATAAAGCCCACTGATTGGCGCCTACTTTCTTATATAATCAGCGTATTTGGGGTTATAAAAGATTTCTCATAGCACTGCTTTAGCCTTAAAAAAAGAAGGCATGTCATCATGTCAATCTTTTTCATCTCTGGGCTGTATCATTCTGGAGATGGGCGAACAAATGACACACTGAAAGATGGGCCAAGAAGCGTTTAACTACATGTATTTATCTGCAACAACAGTAACTACCAAGGTTTCGACCGCAATAGCATGCACTGGTGCATCATCTCTTCTGTACACAAACACAGCCCGTGTGACACAGGTAACCAGACAAACAAGTTCCATTACAGTCAAAGAATGTAAACATGAGAGGAGGAGGTGGCGAGTTTGTGTGTCTTTAAACACAAACTACAGCGTCGTGAGCACGGCTTCCCACTTAAGATGCTAATTTGGCCCCAAGCTCTGGGGAGCAGAAACAGAGTGAACTGTAATTACCTGGTCTGATCTGTATGGCAAACACATAAACAGACCCTGACTGAACACTGCAGACTTCTAACCTTAACTTATCATTCTGACATATTGTTTCATCTAGAGCACCGAGGAAGCCTTTGGTATCCGGGAGCAAAACACTATCATTGATGGCTCATTACAAATCAACATAGATAACCAATGTCTAATAGATCCCAATGTGTCACAAAAGTTCAACAAAGCAGGCACAAAAGGCGTTCATTAAAACGCTGTGCCGCTGCAGTTCTACACAGCTTTGAAGCATAAAGCCCCCATCAATCAACCAGTCAGCGCTCCGTCTGTATACTGTCTATAGACAGACCATCATCCTTTGTCTCCCCTAGCCTTAATGACATTATTCTGAAATTCCCTAGTCATCCATTCCCATTCACTGCTCCCACATCCCTCTCTCACTCCCTCCTCTGATGCATTCCTCTTCTAATCCCTTCACCCGAATCCCCAGATGACCTTTCAGAGATGGGCTCGTTTGTTAATTGATCTGTTAAAAGAAGATGACTTTATAGTATCCACAGTCGAAGCTGACGTTGAAGCTGAAAGTGTGTGCAAGTTGGAGCCATTTAAAACGTACTTTCTACAGGTTTATTATCAATTATTGTCAATATTATTGTCCAGAACTGCTACCACCTCATTCATAAAACATTACATTGGCAGGTAAAATATAATCAGGCAGATCTGTCAATCAAATGAAGTGCATAATCACAACAGAGACAATACTGAGCCTCTTAACCAGGTGCAGGAAGTAGGCAAGACGACTATTTCTTCTAGTGACATTTTGAACAACTGAGCCACACCACCCAACTGATTTCACGAGTTAGTCACGGTTATCACCAGCAGACATCAGCTCCATCTCTGAATGACAAAGGTCAAAGGAGTCAATCTTGTGTTACCATCAGATAATATCAGCCAATGGGAGTTTACGAACCAGAAAAAAAAAAAAGCCGGGTTAAAACCAGAGCCATCTTGACAGTGTGAACAAACATGTCAAATCTAAATAAAAACATTTTAGGCAACAATCATGTATTAATGATCTGGAAGAGCATAGTTACCATATTAGACTAGGGGTAGTCTCCTTCCTTCCATGTAGGATGAAAATTGCACTGGTATGAGGAAAACGCAGCCTCTTCCTCGTCCACTACTTTTATTTCATCCCTTGTAGCACTTGCTGTGTACAACTGTCCTGTCGAGCTCCCTTCCCTTTCTGCTCTGCCTCATAGCGGATGCCCCCACCGCCCCACATCCCTAACGAAACAAACGCACAATACAACTGCACACAATTCACACTCGGCATACAGCAGGGGGAAAGTCATTGCTTTGTGGCTGCTTTTTGCATCTGTGCACCTTCGTGTGAGACAGAGGTTGTGTTAGGGACTGAGGAAGATCAGTGCAAATCATGGTGTTCAGATATTTCTTAGATGTGCAGTGGGTTCTTCTAGCAGCCTGTGAGTTGAACATCTGATCCATGCAACAGCTTTAAAATTCCTCAAAGTTTCTATTCACAAGTAAATAAAAATATTTTCAAACGGCACCTTCAGCACAAATCCCCCTTGTCCCAGCTCAGCTTTCATTTCACTGCCCAGAAGTCAGACAAACAGATGACAGTGGTGCCCTGAGGAGATTAGAACCTGTTCTGCTGTCAGAGATCCTGAGAATATATTCAGCATATACTCCGCAGGGTGTCCTCCTATAGAAAGCACACACTGGGACACACCCAGTGCATGTACACACAGAAACACAAATCCAAATATTGGTGCTTACTTATTAGTGGAATTGTGAGCAGAGTGTATAATAAGGAATATGTAACTTTAAAGAAAGAGCAATTTGCTTTCCTAATTATACAGTTTTATTGTCAATATGTTGTGTTGTGGTTTCAGCCATGCAGTGAACTCAAGGTATTACGTAAGATTACAAGCCCAGACCTAGACCAAGATTGGCAGATCATTAACTAGTCTTGCATGCAATGATTTACACACACACACACATGAATGAGTGCGTGAACATAAAGTCTCACTTCCCGCTCACACACTCACGGTCTCTTTTCCCAAACAAATACATGCAAACTATTTGCTGACAGGGCTGCAGGTCCACAATCTGTCCAGACCTGCTCCTTAATATCACTCCATCAACAATGAGACATATTGTACAGCTCTGAACACTTACAGCATCCCAGAATAACCAATAAATGTCACACACTCAAACACACACGACAGTTGAAGTTGTCATCGCCAGGCAAAATGTCCTCACAGCAGCGGCACTGAATTAATGCGTCCCCGCAACAACATACAGACATGTACACACATGCAGGGTTTCTCCACAATGAGACAAAGTGAGAGCACTCATCCATATACACACACAGTGGACAAAGCCCCTGCACACATGTGAGATTTCACTTGACACGTCCCCACATGAACTGTCTGTTCTGTCTCCAGAAAGCATTTCTCCAGTGCCGAAATCAAGAAGCGTCCCCGTCTAATTTCAGCCACTCTGTGTGTGTATACAGGAGATTATGTGGATATGTGTGCTGTGCTGAACTTGTGATCACGGAGACAAAGAGGTCCTTCTCCTCTCCAGAGGACTCCAGCATCCTCTACACGATGTTACTTTATAAACGCTCACATAATTGAACTTTTAGAGAGAACAGGAAGTCTTTGCTGGTTTAAATGCGCAGTATTGTAACATGTGTCGAGCCTCCTTTCTTTTTGTATCAGGAAACCAGCCCTCATAATGGCAGAGCTTTTCATGTCTAATTAACAAGTCACCAAGGACTACACACTCTTAGCCTTCACTTAGCCTAAGATTTATTATACCCACAGTCTCCAAGGAGAATTTCTCGGTGTCTGTATAGAAACAGAGTCTTTTAATCTGTAATAAAATTACGTTTTCATTACGCTTAGAAACTGTGCAGCATTTCCTGATAACATCCACTGCACACGACCACGCCATGTAAACACTCTCAACTAGTTTATTTAAGTTATCAAGTTAAATTGAGCATTTTAGCAGGGTTATTTCCTGCGCTTCTCATTTGCTACATATTCCCGTCAACTATTGTTTCTCCTCTCATAGACATGCCTTTTCTTCATTATCCACTTCTAGCCACAGGTGACCTGTTTTTGACCTCTGGGTGACACAGTAAGAAACATTACTCACACACACACACACAAACACACACAGACCTGACCTCTCAGCTCTGTGTGACTCAGTCAGTTACGTGTTACTCTGTGATATTACGACTCACAGTGTCAACAAACAGCACCCACTGATGCAGAAGTGCAAAATCGCCATGTTTTTTATCCTGCGCTGTTCTCCAGGCTGACTTAGTCTGTTATCTGCCATGTCAACAAGTGTTAAACAGTGAACTAGACGTAACATCGCAAGAACTTGCACATGCAGTATATAAAGCACGAGCCAAAGTGGATAAAGGTACTGCAGTGGGCATGAGGAGGTGCTATGATCAACTGCAGCACACGCTCTACTTCTGCCTAACAGCCTAATTTATAACCGATTCCATTAGCTACTGATGCCTGAAAGATACTGTATACTTTCCCACGGCACACTTTCACTTGTTCCCTATCGCCTGTCATTTTGTTTAGTAAATGAAAAACCTGCAGTCCTGTTCTCCTGCTTGAAATGTCTTTTAAACATTTAGAAAAACTACTTCTACTGATTTGATGCCAAGTTGCTCTCTATCTCATACCCATGCTACCCTTCTTTATCCCTACTGACAAGGACCAGCTGGAAATAAAGTGCAGGAGATCAAAAAAGGGTTTGAGCCAGATGCTTGGAGTTGGTCCTGCTAGTGGTGAAATGATCCTGGTGTACTTCTGTCTCTCACTAGCCTTTTGAAGTTGGGTTCATACCTTTGGCCCAAGGTGGAATCCAGATGTTGGACTTCATGAAAAGGTTTGCAAAGCAAAGTTACTGTTGTTAAAGAGTCCTTTCTGTCATAAATACCTACCAAAACACATAGATGTGAAAAACAGACTTTGCATATATACAGTACTGGCTTACAGGGAGGACCCAGATGTGCTGTTCTTCTGGTCTACAAGCTGTCGTAACCAGTAAGAGAGTAGCTGTCAGTTCAACCAGTTCTCTGTTGACAACTTTAATTACTTGTTCTGTCTTCTGTATAGTATGCTGGAAGTCTAGTGGATTTTCAAAGAGAACAAAAGTCTGAAGACAAGGAACGGATGTCAGCTCCTCATGCTAGAACTGCGGTACTGACAAATGGATTTAATTTTACACTAAGAAACGTCGGGGCATAAGGTTAAAAAAGTCCGAGACATTTCACCTCCACTCTCTGCAAATCTGTCAAGAAACTGCTTTGTGCCTGCTCAGTTTAAATGAAGATAACTCCGGCTGCTGTTGTGAACTTAAGCCTAGGATAATGCAGCTCTGTTTTTCTGCAGAATAGCACACTGAAAGGAGCTCAGACCTGATTAGCTGGTCTGATTAACACACTGCCACTGCGTTTGAGACGGTGTGTAAAATTCCGTCTGGCTTGACTCATTATCAGCAGTGATTGGAGGCATGTCCATCAGGGCCTTCTGTCAGAGCGGCTTAACCTCCCCCCAGCAAAACTTGGAATTAGACACAGCCTTGACGCCACTCCATGGACTACTTGTCCTCTCAGTTGGAGAGCTGCATCCTTAAAAACTAACCCCCCCACCTCATATGTTAACTGGCAGGTGAAATGTATGCCTGTCGGTAACCTTGTGGTTCTTGTTTGTTTTACGGACTGTAGCTCTTAAAGTGTCACTTCATGCAGAGGTGACATGCTATTAAAAATAACCTAACTACTGCTAATTATGGTCAGTGGAGGAGATTAAAACCAGATGTTTTGCAGCACACATACCCTTATGATGTAATTTCAGCATTGCAGCGTAAAACAAAGACGTGTTATGTTTAAATGCATCCTTGAGTTTTAAATGTTTTAGTTTGCACTATCTACATGCAGGCCTGGTGGTTCATCTCCTCGAATGATACTCTAATCATTTCAACGATACTTTGCCAGCAGTGGAGGTCAATGAATGATCCTTTTCTCTGTGCAGTTTAGTTAATAACAGGAACAACACCGCCCCAACAACTCCCTGCTTCTTCTTCTTTTCTCTGATCATGGTCAGATTTCGTGCAGGGAGTTGATGCATGCTCGGAGCCACTGTTATCTAACCGACGCTGGCTCTAAGGAGCGAACATGTAGCAAGACCAGAAATGTTGCTATGTCTCAGAAAGACTCAGTGGGAGAGTCCAAGTCTACAGTATAATGACAAATATGTGGCTTTGTTCAATGTGAATTAGTGGGAAGATGCAAATAACCTGCATTAACCTTTTATTTTACTGATGTTGATGTTGTTACTAAATGCTATATTTTTTTAAATGCTTAATTTATATTGCTGCTCTGCTTTTGACATGATGTAAATTGTCCTTACGTCTTTTACTTTGTAGCAAAGCTCCAGCTCAACAAGCAAAAACACAGATTACACTGTTTGGCTTTGACGTATCAGGTCGTAAAAGTCACCGCACAAGTAACATTTTGAGACTTTTGATAACATCAGTGGTTATTAACAGTACTTTGTTTCTGCTATTCATCGAACTTGGTTCATGCTGGTTCTGGCCACAACACACACAAACACACAGTAAGCAAGTATATCAAGAGTAAAACCATGAATCTACTATCTGTCTGCAGGCAAAATACTACAGGAAATTACAGTGGTGGCGAGATAGCATAGCATAACATAACATAATTCATAATACAACTACTTAGCTTATCTGCTTCATCAAGACCATGTTAGTGTGGTTTGACTGATACTGATGGTGGCATCTTCTTGGCAGCCTCAGACAAACAGACTCAGATTCTTACGTAGACTGTTCAACTCTGAGAGGTACATGCACACAAATACCTTAGAATCACATTTGTAAAGTCCACTAAAAATGAGGAACTATCAACGCCGTTACCATAATCTGTGCTCTCATCAGATGGTGGATTATCACAGCTTGGGGTGACAGACCTGTGCGTCTGTCTGTCTGTCTGCCTGCCTGTCTGTCTGCCCTGTGCCCACAGCTGCAGACAACTGTCCTGACATGGCGACTCGATCCTGTAAGAAACTCAGGGCCCAGCAAGTCACAGCTCATCACACACAGACACACAGGCGGAAGGGAGGGGATTTGTTGAGTATGTGTGTGTGTGTGTGTGTGTGTGTGTGTGTGTGTGTGTGTGTGTGTGTATGCGTGCTTGTGATCGGTCAAGCGGCTCAGTTTGTGCCTGTCAAAGCCCCCGGGCGGAGAGAAAGAGGGGTGAGAGGATGGGTGGCGATCAGGCCAATGGGATGTTATCTCATCTCCCTCGGGTGGGATCCAGGTCTTTGCAGGCCTGATGAGGAGTGGAGGAAATTAAACCACTCGCCTTTGTTGAGGTTTTAGGGGAATCGAGGGGTCCCTTATTCAAGAATAAGTCACCCGGTGCGTGTCTGTATGTGTGTGAGCATTTGTGCGGTCATGCTGGATGGAGAGGGGTCATCCACTCTTAAGACCAGGGTGATATCATCTTCCCCAACCTCCACTTGACCTTGATAAATCTCTGCCTTTGTAACTCAAACCACTGGAGACATGTTTTCTTCTCACCTCTGGAGCATGCTCTGCTGCCATAGATGTTGCCTTTCTTGTATGGTAGGCGCGTTTATGCGTGAGAACAGTAGGAAATGTTATTCTTTCCCACACAATCTGTCACAGATTCAACAGCCACATTGCTGCGAGCAAGGCTGACTTGTTTCTTTGCTGTTTTTTCCCAAAGTAGAATGATTATATCTCCTCAGGACACCATATGACAAATGCTTCAATAAACTGATTTTCTTCTTTGTTGTTGTTTGTTTGTTTGCTTCGTTTTAATTTTTCAGCTGTTTATCCTAACAATGAGTTATTGCATTCATTTTGACATCGTGAATAAGATTATGCCAAAATGGTCTTCAATCATCCTCAACACTGCATATATTTGCCAGAAAAATCATGCTCAGACTAGACCGTTTCCTGACAGCCTCTTGTATCTTCTCCCAGGACATGATAAGTTCACCACTCAGATTTCATCACATACATCTTAATAACATATGAGGGACTTCATTCCCAAATCAATCTAAGAGTGCTGTGTCTGTTAACCGACCATCAACACTCAGATTATCTTATCTCTCTCATCCCATTCCAGCGTTTTCAGTAGCAAACGGAGAAGCTGGAAAAAAGTTTTTTTATGATTACACAAATTGGAATAAACCATCATAGCTTTTAAAGGAACTGTGCCAAAAAAAACAAAACTGGTAGAGTACTCCCTTGCTAATAAGGACCAAACTATTTGTGACCTAGAAATCACCCAAAACATATTTCTCTAGACTGGTTCACATACAAGCTGAAGAAAACGAATTTCCTCTTCCTCATTTGGCAGATGCTTTTATCCAGGGGTACAAGGAAAACAACTAGTAAAACATTCAAGTACAGTGCTGTAGTAATGGCCAGAAATGAACAAAATAAGAGAAACAGAACAAACTGTGGACACATTACAGCCAAATTATGCACCAACACACGCACAGTTCACTAATCAGCCATAAAATGTACATTTGGCAACATGCAAAATAAAAAAATCACGTGAAACATGGAAGAAACAAAACAGCATCAGGTGATGAGTGGGAGCACAGCATTATCCATGACACACAGGGACTGTAAAACTTCATTTGGGTCTTGTGTAATGTAATAATAATAATAATAATAACAATAATGTCACCGAAAAACGCGCAGCAGCCACCGTCCAACACTTGTATTATTACCAGATACTTCGCCTCCATAATCTTCCTGGTGATCACAGTCGTGTAAGATGCGTTTAAGTGGCACAACCCTCAACTTCAGTTCACAGTGACCGATTTGCTTTGCAATTACGGCTGCATAATTATGGTCAAGTTTGTTACACCTCATGGGTGGCTCACAACTGGAAACACCAGGGCGTCAGAGTTACTAAACCCCACTGGCATCAGTTTTTTTTTTTTTTTTTTTCCTTCCAGATGAAACTAGACCACCAAGTTTTGCGCTCGCTTCTCGGGAGTTTGCAGCACCTGACAGACCGACGTGCTGCGGCACACAAACTCCACGACGCATTTTTCACTTTTCCCATAAACCCTGCAAAAAAAAAAAAAAAAAAAAAATGAAGGGCGCTCCCAAAAGAATCGTCCGTTTTCGGACATATCCTACCTTTACTGCGGGAGACCGGGGCTAAATGCGTCGATGTTATAATTCCTCCTCCTTTAAGAAAAGTTTTCTTTCTATTCATCTGCGGGCTTCACGCACAGAGAGCCTGTCCCTCCTGTCTCCAGGTCCATCGCCTGCGCTCTGCAGCGCCGCGCACTCCCACAGATCTCACACAGATCTCAGCCTGCGCGCGCTCCAGCAGGCACCTACACGTAAGCTGAGCCCCTCCAGCGGTGACATCACGAGTCGCTATGGCAACTCTGACTCCACCCCAGTCCGTAGCTGAACTTACCTGTCTGATTACCTGCGCTTCATAATAAACCCTGCTCCACCTTAGACCCGTGGGCAACACGAAATGTTCACACGTCGTCCATTTTTTTGGGATCTGTGGGTTTGACTTTGGTGATAAACAGTCCACAGGCACACGTGTAAATAAACAAACACACAAACAAAAACAAACAAACAAAAAAAAAAAGACCCAGATGAGCTGATCAACTTGCAGCAGGCTACCAAAAAGCTGCTGGGTGATATTAGGCAAATGCACAGAGTTGGGGCTCAGTGCAGTGGGAAAAAAAAAGGTCTGCTTTGCATGTGGGCAGGCTCTGTGGGCTGGGCCTGAAAACAAACAGCTTCTTGCACAATGCCTTGTATCACTGCCTGGAGCTCCACTGTGGCTCGGTGCCAGTCTCACCATTACCTTGGTTGTTTTGGCTACAAAACCTGTTTGCCCCTCCCTTTCGTGTCCTCTGATCCGGAGCAAACAAATGGACAATGACCAGGTGAGCCAAACATCCAACTTTAGGCTCCCTCTGTGTCACCCTCCCCCCATCAACTTCGGTTAAAAAAAGCTGAGGTATGAGGAGAATTATAATCTTTATAATCCCGAGCAACACTGAGAAATCTGTACACCACAGCCTAGAATATAAACTCCAATCTGAACCTGTGAGAAAGCTCAATTATGGTGATCAAAAAAAAAGTTAAAGTGTATGAACAAATCATTGTCCGTGCTCCGCGTCTTTTTTCTGCTGCTTCACAAAAACACTACCTCCTCATTTCACAGCAGCTGTGGGAGGGAGATGTGATTTATAGGACACACTTCACATTTAACCTGGAGCCAAAAGAGTGGAGGAAATAGGTTTGCAGTTGCAATTCTGCCTCCGTCTACAAAGCAAATAAAAAATAAAAAATAAAAAATTGCAACTTCAAGAGTGGATAAGAGCATTTCGTAGTTCACAAATGATTCTGTCTATTAAAAACTTATTTATCTAAAGCTGTGCAATCCCATCTGTGTTGTAATTATCTTTTCGTGTAAATAAATATTTGTGGTGTAACAGTACATGCCAAAAACCCAACAATTCAAATGCTTTCAGTTCACAAATTGTTGTGTCAATGCCTCATCATGGTATTTACCCAGTGGCAACAAAACAATGTGCTGAAAGATGCTAAAACGGTCCCCTGAGCTGAGGGTAATAGCTCAGTAACCCCTTTTATTTATTACACATAGTCATCTGATACTGTTAAATTGATAATCTAATGTATAATAATGTAACGCCTTAAATGAAATAAACATAGCAGGATTCAGATCATCCACTCTTCCAAACATCCTTCCCCATCCAGTCCCCCTTTGGACTCACTGACCTGCTCTCGCAGTCGTTCCTGATGGCCCATGATCGCCGAGGCATGATGGGGGTATTTCTGCTTCAAATGCTCCAGGAAGGCCTCCCTTTTCTTGTCCATGTCGGATGGCTGCATAGCCAGGATCTCTCGGGAGCTGCGGGCCCCCCCTAACGTGTGCCTCCGGGGGACAGTTCGACTGCCTTTGGCGTCTCCTCTCGATGCGGGTGTCCCATTTGGGGAGGCCTGTCTACGGCTTATGTGCTCGGAGTCCTCTGGAGAGGTTACCTTCAGGTTGCTTTTGGTTTGTTCTGAAGGAAGAGACGGGACACAGAGACAAGGGGTTCAGGACAAGCGCTGTGGTGATGTTTTGACGAACAAGTGCATGTGTTTTAAAGAACCATCAGAGACCTAAAACTTTGCCTAAATAGAGGACGTTAAGACTCCAAACAATAGGAAACACACTTAAAGCATGTTTCTGATTAAAACCACTCTTCATAAGACGTCCACAGCTACAAGTGAATGGAGATACAACACCTCCTTAGCACATGAAAATATCTGCTTATTGTTATTTTATCTTGAAGCGATCAGGGCCTGGGGAACACATTGATAAATCATCAATCTGAAAGGTATCCCATGAGATTTCTGGTGAAAAGCAGATGGGCGATAAAGCAAACTGACCTGCTGCCTTGTTTTCTAGACACGCAGGTCGAGCTATAACAGGTGTCTTTCAGGGGCAATGGTGGAAAACGAAGGCCTGTTTTTGCAGAACACCTCCTTCACAGTTAAAGGAGGATATCTGAAGTGATTTGCCACGTTTTTATTGGGTGGTTTAAATATTCTTTTTTCATCTTTGAATGCTTGAAAGCACACCGTGTGCCACAGAGGAAGAAACACGTTTCTCGTTTTCCTCCCAAGACATGTTGGGACTGAGACAGAGGCAGCTTTGTGGCTTTAATGCAACAACGTGGGACAGGAAAAACATGCTACTGTTGCTTAGAAGCTGCATTTATTTCAAACTATTTGCTTCCTGTGCCCTCAGATTTCCTTCAACATCTGAAACTGCCTTGATTAGGAAACATAAAAAGCAGGCATCATTGTTTTAGAAACACTAAGCGGTTCTACGTCTTGATCAAACCCCGTCAGCAGCAGCCGCTCTGCTCAGGTTCAGAGACGCAGCACGTCTCATGCACTTCCAGTCCTATTTTTAACTCCCAAACACAGTTCCCTACTGCTAGCCAAATTACACACGGCACACAGAATAGACTGAAACCTCGCAAGGATCTGACTTCATTTGTGGGTGTCATGTCAAAAAAGCACATTACCTTCCCCAAGTGAACAATCTTTGTCTTCATCTGCAACTGCTTCTTCCATTGCACTTTGAGATTAAAGCACACGCAGTTACGGTGAGAGAGAGAGAGAGAGAGAGAGGCTGTGAGACTCAGCTAACTGCTTGCTTAGAGATTCCAGACGTTGCTCACATGGTAAAAGGGGGCTTGAGATAGGCCCTGCCCCACAGCCCCAGGATAGACTGGTGGGGATTTAGAAAGTCAACTGCATTCCAGGACGCGGCGCGACTCCCCTCAGGCTAAAGGCTCTTCTACTGCCATGAGGTGGTCATAGTCTGAATCTAAATGTGTGTGTTTGAGACAGAGAGAGTATACAGAATTATAAAAGAGGCTGCTGACAAGAAACGCATCCTCTCCTTTTAAAAACCGGACACTCAGACTAACAGGTGTGTGTGTGCGTCGAACTTTTGGATGCACACCCACGCTGCATACATACATACACACACACACACGCACACACACACACACACACACACACACACACACAGTCTGCTCTTTATCTGGGCTTTGTCTGCAAGCTGTCTCCTTTTTAACTCTGTGTCCCTGTTGAGGGGCCCACCAGGCACTCGCATGCATCCAAATGTGTCATAACCTACTTCTGAGCCACATCCAGAATGCTCTCAGCATACAGCAGCCAGCTAGTATGTGATCAAGTTATCTGATCAACACAACAGAATAAGACAAGCGTCAGTCCTGCAGGCAGTGTTGTTTCCAATTAGGAACCTCACAGGAGACACACCGCAGTCTTTGTGTTTGCTCTGGGATTTATAAAAAGCAACAGTGTCCTGTTCACCTGACAGTCAGCAAACATGCTGGCTGTATATGTCAGTATATGTTTGTCTCATACCCAACATATATGTCCAATACATATATGTTGGGTTTTTTTAAGAAGAAGAAGAAGGGGGAAAGGTTGCATCTGTGCATGAGCTCATTTCCTTGCACCTGCTGATGTAAGTGATCCTGTGTAAATGTACAGGGAAAAAAAGCACAAACGTGAGGGGATCAATGGCAACGAAAGTTGTGGGCCTCCACCCACTTTCTCCCTGCTTTCATCCCGTCACATGCTCGGGCACTTCCCAACAACAGGCAGATAGTTAGCAGGGCAATAATCAAAGATCATGCCATTAAAATTAAAGTGTGGATTTGAGTCAGCTTTATGCTGTTCTGGTAGTGTTTACACAGAATTTCAGTGAAAAAGTTTTTTTTTTTATGCAAACACTTCCTTAAAGAAACCCCTGGAGAACAGATTTGAACACGTTGGAGCTATAAGAGTATGTGAAATACCTACACTCATACACTCTACACTCATATTGACTGACATGTATATTTTTTAAAAAACGTTACCAATAGATTTCACCCAGAAATGCAAAAATCTTCTTGAGTCATCGCAAATCAATATGTGTCAAAAGTCTTTCTGTCCCGGCAAAGACACAATCATTATCTCAACTAACCAACAGGTCAGTCTTTGCCAAGCCAAACTTATAATTAAAGCAGCTCTTCCAAACCAGCAATTACATCCTTGGATCCAAACAACCTGCCTCCCTGCACTTTTACTGTCACCATTCCAGGCCAAAAAAAATGACCTCCTTCTTTCTGAAAATGTCACAGGGGGATCTGCGAGTGACCTGCGACTTGCTCCAGTAGCTCAAGAATGTCGCTCGCTCGTTCACAGCTGCCGGTGTTGAGTAAATGATGGTGCACTGAGATGAAAGACAACTTGAAACAATTGGCCCCAAGAACACCCAGGTCTAACAAGGAGCAGGGTCTCCTGTTGTTCGCAATTACTTTCTGGTTGTCACTTATTTATGGAGGAATTTATCCCTGTGTGCTCTCCCACTCTCCCCTACTATTACTGTCCCACAACTACGCAGTTAGATACAAAGCCCCGTTGTGTGCAATAAATCATGCCTCACATAGCATCGCCATGGCTGCAGATATTCTTACATAATTACACTGCCCTAACATTAAATAGATAACTTATTGGCTATCATAATGCAATTAAAAAATCATGTGGATATAAACATCTTAGCCACTAGAAATAGCATCAATCCATTTGTTCACCATCTTAAAACTAGAATAAAAACAAGCTCGTAAAACGTTATCAATCTGTGGACATACTCTTCCTACTCCGCTGCATCTCTGTGACTGAAAAAGCTTTGTTTCCTCAGTCATCCTTCCCGTGTCAGGCCCAGACCACCTGATCCTACGCCCTTCACTTATTGCATTACTTTCTTCCGCCCACAGTACAGCGCTGCACGCTGACCCCACCGTGCTGCAGTGGAGGGCTCATGTGTGAGTGTCTGTGTAGGTGACCTGCCCAAAGCCTGGAGGTAAAAAAAAAAGAGACAGATTTCTACTCTGACGTTTCACTGATTGCTGATCTGACAGATAAGCTCTCTCTGTGCAAGTAAGTGACACCAGAGTTCAAAAATGCCCCTAAATGCAGTTCAGTGACATTTTTTCACACCACATGCTGTATGCACACAAACACATACATGCACATAGTATCACTCGAGTGCAGGAAATATCGGACTTCCTAGCTGGGTATCAGTTTCACGCCCTCCCTGTCAGTCATGAAAAGCTTTTTTTTTCAAGCAACATGTTTAAATTTTGCACACAATAGGGGAAAAAAACATGCCTTATATGATGTCTTAAAAAGAAAAATGGGGAACCAGAAACAGCAGAAATCAAGGAATTTGGTGTAAATCTTAGGGCCAAAAAACATTGTCCACCTGTGAGTCCACCAGTCAGAGTCGCCTTTGTGAATAAGCCAAGCCCTTCCGTCTAAAGGGATGTGAATAAGTGGAGCTTTGTTTTTGTTAGGGAGGTTGATGGTATGAGCTTCAGGTCAGGGTGTCACAGTGCTCGGAGAACAGCAGGCTGCTGTCTCTCTCTCTCTCTCTCTCTCTCTCTCTCTCTCTCTCTCTCTCTCTCTCTCTCTCTCTCTCTATATATATATATATATATATATATGTTTACTTGCTGCCTTAGGACAGAAATGGACTTCTAGACCCCTTCTTTTACCTCTACCCAGTAATCTCTATTTTATATCCCATTATTTTCCTCTATCTGTGACCTGCTGATTCAAGACTGTGAAGTTCACAATGCCCACACATGCAGTGAGTGCAGCCATCCAGGATCCATGGTCATTCTGTCTAATGCAGTAAAAAAAAAAAAACACAACAGCGTTTTCAACATCTCCTCTCTGGCTGTCCTCTAACCTATAACAATTACACCACACCACACATGAATTATCCTAGTATATACTGTATTAGTGGCTGTAAAAAGTCACCAGGACTTCAGATGTCAAGTCTTTTGACTCCTCACTCTGATTGTCTTTCTACTTGTATTTGCACATTTTTCTTCTCATTTCTATATTTATCTATCTTTCCCACCCATTCTTCCCCCCATCTCTCACCTAATGAGGCATCTCCCAGCTGCCGTGCCACTGTTAATGACTGTTGATCCCCACCCAGTTAGCTAAGACCACTGCAACATCTGTCTCAGCTCAGACTTGCAGACACCCAGAGCTCTGTGCTACATACACACTAATTGCAATTCACATTTCATTTAAGATATATAATATATGTATAATATCTCTGTCTCTCTGTGTGTCTAGTCTGTCCAGGCTTTCTGTTCTGGTTATAAACAGACAAGGCTGCCAACTGACAGGCTGTCGGCCAAAAGATATTAGTTACACACATGTGGTCTATTGTGTGCATGTGGGTGTCAGTGCTGGGAATAGTAGCAGTGGTGGAGACAGATATCAAAACAGTCACAGAACAGCAGAGAACTTGACAACTTAACATTGCAAAATAAAGGTTAAGTACGTATTTGTGACTCCAAGCATATTCAAGTAAAGCTCTTTAGTGTAGCTGGGCTCATTGAAGCACGACAAATTGATTTTAGTGCTGCTTCACCTCCAAGTGGAATCGCTTATCCTGAGCAGGTAGATCTTTAACTCGAGTGCAAAGTTAATACGCTTCCTACTCAGTCGCGTACAACTTTGGAACAACAACCAGAGTCTTTGGGTGAAGCTGTTCCACAGTCCTCACAGAAGTAAATGACACTTAAATGTCTGCAAACAAGTCACTTTGTTCTCCGTCTCCCTCACCTCTTCCACTTCTTTCTTCTGCCGTTGTGCAACTAATAAAGTAAACAAGGAGTAGGGAGAGGTGCTGCTGGCAGATCAGGTCTCTCCTAATGCTTCCCTCTAAGACAGATAGAGGACAACTCAAACAAACAGCTTTATATATTGGCCAGCTCTGCTGAAGAGCACAAACACCATGTCTGTCTACTACTCCTCCTACAGCACTAGATCAATCAAGAGCCTTCTCCTTGCTGAACACACTGTTGCTTCTTATGAGATGAACTGCATATTTTTACACACCAGGGGGTGCTGGTGAAGATGAAATTATACAGCTTGTGCATGTGAGTCGCTTACTTGTGAGTTTGTGTGCTCTCTTAATATTGCACGAGGAATGAAGGAAACAGGCTTTAGAATATTTCCTTTGTCATTTATTAACTGAGCCAATAAGTGCTGCTTAATGAACCGGTGGGTTTGTTAGTGTGTGTGTGTGTGTGTGTGTGTGTTTGTGCACGTGTTTCTCTATAAATCCCAGAGGTGCGTACACTTCATTAACTTGTGGCCAGAGTAGGTGTAAGTCAACCCAGCCGTTTGATCAGATGTCGGCTGGTATCCCGTGACAACCGTCTCTGGGCCAACAGCGGGGCTGGTGGTGTGCTGAGGGGGAAGTGATGGAGAGATGCTGAGAAGGACTGCAGCTGGGAAAAGGACATCCACCCAGAGGGAGGAATTTGCTACCTCCTCCTCCTTCCTGAGAGTAACTTTTTACTCTGTGACTAGAGTTAGATGTTACTTCCTTAAATCACAATATAGAATCAATTAATCCGAGTTTCAATAACAAAATTATACCGTCTTGCAAGGCCACTGACTTGCCGGGCACTTAAGAGTCCTCACACTCACGCAGCATCTTTTCTTCTCTGCTGCTTCATGATACTTATTAGATGTAGTCGACCTTTAATGATGATAGAAATGCAAATAATAGAAATTTAAAAGGAAATAATATATAGAAAGGTACCTCAGTAACATGCTATACAACTCAACAACACTACAAAATGTATCTGTTTTTAGATGCCTGTAGCCTTTGGCATTGCAAATACACTATAAGTTGATGTTTATTTTCTCTTTTTGACAAAACCGATCCATTAACCTTCCACACGCATGACATCCAGTCGAAATCCTGCATTTGTACTTTTCTCCTGACAAGGAGAAACATCGTCTCTCTGCTAAACTCTGGACATGTGATGATAAATTCAGCGTGCACATCAGATCTGCCTAAAGCAGTTTTACTACAAGCCGTCCATGAGTCTGCAGAATGTTGCCTAAGTATTGCAACAGGAACAACGTCAAGTGAGAAAAGAAATTCTCAGGTGTCTCTCAAACTGTGTGCTAGAATGCATGATAACATATCTTTTATCTGTTTAGGCAAGTTTTCTGTGTCAACAATTCCAAAATAAGTGCACACAGCAGAAATGCTCTTGTGATATCAACACACAGTACATAGAAAAAAAGCACACACAAGCAAAAGCACATACTGTGGGCATGCAGTAGATAAATTATACAAATTATTTGCAAACATACAAGGGGAACACCTGCTTTTCTTGCCTGCTGATAATTAGATGGGTTAAGACACATTTTAAGACAGATTAGATGAAGAGTCACAGATGTAACAGCAAAGTCCTAAATGAAAGCCCTTCAGTGCCTTTTACTGCAGCGAGTTAACTATGCATTCAGTCTGCACATGGCATCCATTTAAATATGGCTTTCATTATGCCTGCCTCTCTCACAAGTTTATTAAAAAGTGATTGCACTGCAATTGACTCTCTTCATAGTGATAAGCAGCTTAGGACCAGCCAGTCAATCATGTGTTCCTCACTTTTCCCCCAGCACTGCCTATCTCTTCTTCACCCTCTTTTTCTCTGCATGCTAACACAGCATAACCAGTGTTAACTTAAAGCTTATTACTACCCAACAGCTCAGGAATGCAATGGAAATGAAATGCAAATAATAGAAATCAAATGATTCTAAATCAGCATCTAAATTCGCTGTATGATCTCAGGCATCAGGATAATAGTGTTTTGTTTTTTTTTTTGGTTTATTTTATGTATCACTCAAGCATTTTCAACATCGAGCTTTAAATTCAAAACCGAGTGTTTACATCTGTGTTTGCCAGAGAGCTGGCAAACACGAGGAGAGGTAGCTGGAGCTTGGTAAGTGATGCAGGTGGTTGTTGGATGTGAAATAGGCCCCATGAAGGGGGAGAATCCTGGGAACAGTAGTGCCTCTGTCTTTATCTGTGAAACCTGCTGTGTGTTGCCCATGTAGCGTGTCCCTGTCCATGTGTATTGTATACATTTGTGTGGGCCTGTGGGTGGACTGTATCCAGGCTCAAGGAGCTGTGGAGCTGAAAGCGCTGGAACTGCAAGGTCTGTAAATGTGCAGCAGCTTGGCCAGACTTCCTGAAAGGACCCTAACGCATAAACTGTACTGTAATGCTAATCACCACATATTTATCCTCAGTGTCCTATGTAAGAAGTAAAAGGGAGTGTGTAAAGACCTGCAACTGAACACACCTCAAACACACTAAAACCCCACAGTGGTGACTGCACAACAGGCCCGGGATGAGGACATAAGGTGCATGGATGGGAGCTGAGAGTGATATAACAACATGAAATACAGTTTACAACAAATGATCTGTGTATAAAATGTACTCTTTGAATTTACTGAATCTCATTTCGTTTTATTTCCAGACATAACAAGCAGATGTTTTCATGGAAAAAGCTAAACCAAATGTACAGTCCCTTTGTATAGATACGGAAATCTGAATTGGTAGATGGTGGAGACTAAAATGGGAGCTAAAAGTAGAGGAAGTACTGCTCCTGCCACAGGGCCTGAAACATGACTACTACTTCTCTGACCTTGAAGACAGCAGTGTAAGTGAATTTAACGGCTATAGGATACAGTCTGTTTCTCCCCTGAAGTCTATTCGTGTGGACAGGAACAAAGTAGTTATTCATGTGCTATTATGCTAGTTAAATTTTAATACCCTTGGGGCTATATTTACATGGCTGTTTACTGTTTGGGAGAGTCAGCTTCGCTTACCCTTTGCTCTGCGACAGAGACAGGAACAGACCTGAAATATATTTGTTTTAGCAGGAGCCTAAAAATAACGCCAGAAAAAAGCACATAACGACACAAAGGCTCCATGATTTGAGAGGAGGAAAAGACCATATCCTACTATTTCAGCCTGGGGAACTGGCCAGAACAACTACCGTCCCCCCCGGTTCTCTGATTGGTTATTAATGACATCATCCCCCAGGGCCAGCCCCCTCCCAGCCAGACGATGTCATCAGTGCTGAAGCATCTCAGTGATGTAATGCAGGGAGGCAAACGCTTGACAAACGCTCAAGTAGCACCCCTTCTTTCTTCCCCAGCCTTCCTCTCATTTCTCCGCCTGTTTCTTTTTTCCTTGATTCCCGTCTCAATCTCCGTCTTTTCATTTAGCTCTTTCCGCTCATCAGCTGTATCTAAATAAAAGCCCATTTCCACCTGTTTATTTGCGCTCAAATACAGGGCACAGGGATGTGCAGTCAAAAGGCCACAACTATTCAGAGTTCTTAACCGGTTCCTGAAAAGATGAGGCGAAATGGCTGCAAAAGACTATTTATGTTTCCTATTCCTGCCTCTGTTCTTAAGACATAATTAAAACATGAATCAGCTTTCGTGCCCATTTTTTTTCCCACAAGGCATTACATGAAAACCCGGCTTGATGTCATTAAATAATAAGCAGATACAGATAAAGAAGTCAGGACTAATCTTTACTCTTGTATGTATACAGACACAGGGTATAATGGGATAACTATCACTCCAAATACAATGTTTACCTCACAAAAAGTGGCCAATGTGTTGTCAGACATCCGAGTGTTATATCAGTTTGGTCCTGTTTGATTTATTCAGACTATCTCTTTTTGGCTAGGCCCTGACATCTGCTTTTTTTAATCACAAATTGACAAAGAGTGCATGTGTGTGTACAAACGTGTCCTAGGCAAACATGCAGAGCTCAAGCGGATTACTGAGGCAACTCTACCCTGATCAAAGCAGCACAGAATCCAGCTTACTGGGACATACTGTGTATCACGTATCCCCCATGGAAGTGATACTGTACATAGTGCAAACCCGTAGACAACTGACTGCAAAATACATTCTCAAAAGGGAATATCTGGGATTTCAGATTTCTATTTCTTGTATATCTCCCACATTGTCTAGACAAATTCTGGTTTGAGAAAAATAAATAAATAAAAACCTCTCTTCTGAAGCTGTTAATCAGGAAATGGACACTCAAGTGCTGTCATCAAGTGTGAATTATGCAGCTGCTCCATAGAAACTGTTCGAGTTAATAGTCCAAGTAGAATCTATTAGGTCTTTCTGGAAAAACACCAAGTAGAGATTTTTCCCTGGCGACAGGCTCTGATAAACCCAGTGTTCACCACCTGCCCAGCACCAAATGTCAGGCAGGCGAAGTTAGTGATTAGCAGGTTAACACATTGGAGAATTTCGCAGCTAAAGAGCCAGACATATTAGTAGACACCAAATCAGAGCTAATGGAGAATAGATAGTGGGCATATATTCATGTGTTTATAGCTTGTTGTACTACCCCCATGTGGCCAACTGTTTCATTTTAATATGCATTAGTCATAACTTTTACATGTTTTTACATTATAATTTATACAAGTTTGATAACAATTGAAAATAAAATACATAGAGGTCATAAATTATTGGTGCCAAATGCAAACAGCAGCTTGCTGCACATCTGCGGACAACCAGCATCAGAGTTCTGTCACAGTTACTGGTCGACTAATTGGGACTCGCTGATACAAAGTAAGACATGCATTATGGATACACTCCAAGTAAATTTAGATTGAGATAGTGACTGTAATTAACTCATTCTGCAGCTCCAGAGAGAGTGCTCCATCAAACTGCCTGAGCTTGACTGAGGGACCAAATGAGATGTGTCTGAGTCTAATAATAAAAGGCCTCCTCAGACATGGTGCGGGATCTGTCAGACCGTGGAAATTCAGAGCAGCGTTTGGCTAAATTCACAGGAAGCTTTAACAGAGAATATCTTAATATGTGAACAAGGCATGCCTCCCTTTGAAAGGCTTGTTTTATAATTGGCAGTCCACTGGTTGGAAGGCAGCGTGCCACATTTCAACACAGCTGCACGTGCAAATACAGGCAGACAGCTGATTCCACCCCATTCCATCTGCTTTATTATCTACGTAGTGAGATGGTTATTTTTCAGTGTGGCTAACCACTGCTATCCACCATCTAATGGCTTAAGCATGTGCCTTGCAGTCTATGGGCTCCAGTGGTTGCAGATCTTGGAGAGCTGAAATGAAGCAGGGCATTGTTGTGCTGCTGCCGGGAGGATACACATTTTGGAGAAAGGAAACTTGTCAGGAAGGAAACTTAGAAACAAAGTGCTAAGAAAATGTGATAGAGAGCACAAGGCACGGAAACTGTGTGTGCTGTGTGTGAATGCATATATTAAGGAGCTGTTTCCCATCTTCCTGCTGTTATGAAAACTACTGGAACTGTTCAGAGCAGTGGAATGTTCTCCATGCCTTGATTTTTAGGGTGGGATCTTAGGGTGGATGGAAATTTCAAGCAACCTACTTACTAGCCATTTTATGAGGGATGTAATGATAGTGTAGTAACTCTTATGGCTACTGCATGATATAGATGTTTTCTATAAAGATTAGATCTAAAATATAAACTTTCCCCACATGTCTTCAAGGAGGCTTTCAGCTACAAACATTCATAACTACACTATTAGGATTTTTAGCCATAATGACTGCTATAATATTACTAAACTATTCTCACACTGGAGGCATACTGAGCTTTTATTAATACATGCAATACACTGAACTAAGGTGGAGCATAAGGTAAAGGGCTAACGCCAGGTTTTACAGAGTGACTTTTATTGCTTCGAGGGGAGTCTCGGAGGAGCAGTGCACTCTGGGTAAGAAGTTAAAACAGCTAAAAAACAAACCAACCTCAAATTGTTTTATACTGTAACTCAAAGGTACTTATTATAGTTACGAATATTGCATATATCATTTATTGCATTGTCAACAAATCCCATAAAAAGAGCAAAAGCAACAATAACTGATCTTAGTAGTTACTAGTATGGCATATGCTGTCATCCAAGAACACATTAGCCACACTGCTGCACCGAGTGACATGGTCCTTCACTATACTGAACCTGGGAACTACATTATTTTCATGTCAACGCATCCAATAACTGTCAAGATATTTGATTGAAAACTAATAATGCCAGCCTTACATTGTCACCGGGGGGAGGGGGGAGGGGGGGGGGGGGGGGGGGGGGGGGGGGGAACAAGTGGGTCAAGGGATCATAAAAACCTGAATTTATTGCCCATTAAAGTGTAGATATGTGGATATTTCAGTCTGGACCAAACACACTGGAAATTGCTTAGAAACTACAAATGCAGCCAATACAGCCTGTTACACATGACGAAGTCTGTACTTAGCTGCAGTATGGATTTGAAGTTACGAAGTGCCAAACATGTTTAATCCTATGACTACTTAAAGCGCTCTGAGTAAATGGACTGGGTTCTGTGCCCTCGTGTATCCATGCACAGCACAAATATAGCAGCTCTCTCTCCGTATCTGTCACTACATTTAGCCTGAAATGGTTTTATTTCATAGCCATTAAACTGCTCTCCTGGGCCTCTTTCCAGTATTTATATGGTCCCGTCTATTTATCAGTCAGAGCAGGAAGGAGTTCTCCAAACAAACCCTACAGAGATAGAAGCCAGGTTTCCTCAAAACTTCCAACTCCAGAGCTCAGGTAGCTGCTGTTCTTAGAATAGCCTGGCTTAACAAAAACATGGATGTGTGTGTGTGTGTCACAAGCTTCGCAGGATATTTTCAGGAACAGGAGTTGTATAATCTCAACTGTGGCTAAATAAGAGTGTACTAAGTTTGTCAGGCACAAGGATAATGATGAAATCATTCCACGATGGTGAGCCGTGAGCAAGCGGTCAATTCGGTCGATAGAAGACCTAAAAAAAAGCCAACATCTGAGGAAAAGTGGCAAGACACCGGAGGTTGTTAAACAGGACTCAGGACAGCAATCTCATCCATATTTATTGGGATTAGGCAGCTTTAATACTCAAACTCACACTTTTCTTAATTAACAACGCTTTACTGTATGAAGAAAATCTCAAGCGCTTTATAGGATTTCAAAGAGAGAGAGTGATGTAAGTTTTGCAGACCTGACACATAAGGGCATTTGTAGAGA
Organism: Anabas testudineus; assembly: GCF_900324465.2. Taxonomy (NCBI): domain Eukaryota; kingdom Metazoa; phylum Chordata; class Actinopteri; order Anabantiformes; family Anabantidae; genus Anabas; species Anabas testudineus. The sequence goes on along the minus strand of NC_046611.1, from coordinate 22,592,319 downwards.
GCTAATTAGAGTCAAATTATAATTATCAGTGCACGTCTGCATTTAATCTTCCCTCTTAAATCGTTTTCACCTAATTTTTCCTTGTGATTAATTTGCTTAGAGGGCATAGATGGAAATAAACGAACGGAACAGTCATAGAAAAACATATGGCTCTCCTCTTTATGTGTACACAAAGCATGTTTGTGAGTAGACAAAAACAGCCCAGGCATGTTTTTGTGAGTTATAGGAGGCACCACGTCTAACTAAATGCCTGAAGGGGTGGACGGAAGGGAGAGGCAGAGGGATGTTTACACTGGGGAAAAAAACAGGGCTAGCGGGGTTAATAGTGACTGAAGAATGTCAGTTGCAGCGTCTGCCGGAGCGTCTCCCGCCTCCATCTGAGCCTGTGGGTAGAGAGCATTCGCGTCCCCAGCATACCCCATACTGACGAAGAAAGAGGAGGCGGTCAAACGAATGACTTCACTGAAAAGGTGGAGCCGACAATTGTCAAGAGGGAACAGAGTTTTTAGAAGTTTTACAAGAAGGAACACCATCCTACACAAATATATATATAATAAATGCACACTGACGTTTGACCAGTCACCAGATGTGTGACTCTTTGCAGAGAGACCTTCATAAAAATCTATTTATGTCTTGGCAAATTTTCCATTAGCACCACCAGCATCCAACACCATGACATGAAGCATGATTTTCCTCTCTGGATAATCCTTGTTACAGCAAAGCCTACAGCAGCGGCTGCAGCAAATTCTGAGGTCTAACATAAGCCTCTACCGACGTCCAGCAGCACAATGAAACACAGCATCAGGGAAACGTATTTGCTGAATTACTTTTTGTAAAACTTTGCAGGATAAGAAGACTTGTGATTTTTATTTGTGGTTACTTTCTTCTGCTCTGTCACTTTTCTCTGTATAAGTCATTCAAATGTTGCTGTTAGCTGCTGACAAAAATAATAATAATAATGATAATAATTTCAGAAAATGGCTGTATGTCATAGAAACAACTTATTTTCTGCAGTTTTAAAAAATGTGGCGTCCACTGCAGAGATAAAAGGTATTCAAACAGTGCCTTCATCTGTTCCTTTGGAAAATGATTTGGCTCAAAATGAGGTCAATTTGTAGCAGGGGAGAAGTCAATTAATGTGGTTGAGATTTGTCTGATTACACCTTGCTATCGTCCTCACCTCTGTTTGACTGTAAGCTGTAAGCTGTTTTGGCCTCTCGGGCTGCTTCTGGACTAAGCTGCTGAAAAGACTGAAAATCTTTCTTGGGGACGAGATCAGTTATTTGCAGCTAATTGAGAATCTAATGTTCCTCAGGCAAAATCTGAAAGCTTACTGAACAAACTGTTCAAATGACATCGGTTCCTGAAAAAAAAAGCCACTCCTTTGTCATCCTGTGCGAATCTCGCTTTCTTTTTTAACAAATATTTTAGGGAGCTTCGTTGACTGAGAACATGTGAACAAAATGAATGAGGTTTGAGGTTCGGTGACACAAGGCACGAGTTGTCTCGGGTCTCACTGAGGGATGACGCCGCAGACAGCTCTCTGGAGGAACACCTGGTCAGGCCTCTCCCTCCCCCCACTGCCCTCAGCGCTGCTTGGCCACATGCCACTGGACCAGGTGTGTTTTCCCACCAAGCTCAATGTCCCGTGGCAGCCATCAAACTCCAACAGCTCCAGATTTACAGCAACTAATGCATACGGCCAAGGTTAGTGCTTGATCTCCTGCACAGATCCAGATATGATCTTTTACTGTGTGTCTGGACACCGATGCAACAAAATATTTCAGCCAGGTAATCAAGTGTTCAAGTGACCTTAGTGTCTCGAGACCAGGGAAATGGAGGCATATGGTCAGGAACTACTGTGTGCCTTTGCTTGTTAAAACACTGCCAAATCCACTGTGCTTCATATGCTAGCACTTAGAAAAATAGCTTGGCTGAGTTAAACTGGCAGCCAAAAGGCTTAAAGTTAATAACAGTTTCCTCTGGTCTTGTGAGAAACTGACAACTTGCTACATCAGCATACAGAGAAAAACTTGTGAAAGTCTCTTAACGCTGTCAAAGAGCACGAACAAGTGATGAAGGATGGGGTTTGTGGGCTCTGGAAAGGGGGGTGCTAGGGTGCAAGCTCATTTGTCTTTGTGACGAGGCGCTTCTTTCTGACCTGTTTATCTTCCCTCCCAGCGGGGGGAGCTGAGGTTGATATACTCATTGCTAAAAGACACATAACAAATCACACCCATCACTGAACATTTGAGTGGTACAATATAGGATTGTGGAAACTTGAAGAGCTGGTGTTGCCCCTCAGCTGAACAGAAAAACAGTGCTGATGCTAAAATGTCTAATGATGGACCACCTAAAGGTGTTGCTGACATGTGTCAAATAACAGAAAAAAAAAACAAAACATGTTTGATTTCTATCACACTGTTACATGTGAATAGCTGTGAAATGAACTTCGGTTTTTCCATTTGCCTGGGCCTGTGGCAGACCAGCCTTCACCAGATGCAAATCTACTCAACAATGGAAAAATTCAAAGCAATTCCAGCACTATTCAAAAGCTCCAGACAGGAAAAGATGCTTGTTAAGACAGTTAAAATATGTTAAATGTTCCTTTATTTGCAGTGTAATGACAAACTTGCTACTAACAGCCATGGTTACCCAATAAAATGAGCTCACCTTCTCCTACGCTCTGCCTAGTTAGTGTGATCTATGGACGTGACAGTGTCTTTGAAGTTGCACGGTGACAATGATGCTCACTTTGACAGGAGGAATGCTCTCTCTCTCTCTCTCTCCACTCTGGGTGGGAAAACGTAGCTATCCATTGAATCCACAGAGCAAGCAGCACCATACATGGCTAAATCTACAGTAAATCGCTTCCACAACCAGCTACCTTCATCCGCAGATGTCATTTCTCAGAGATGTGCAAAATGAGATTCAGAACACGTTTGCTCAGTGACTGAGACAATTGATGCAACACATAGTTTGTGTTTCTGTAAAAGTGACTGTGCTGTTTTCAAGTGGAACCTCTCTCGGTCTGACCCTCACCACTCTTCTCCCCATCTGCTTAATTAGACACAGCCATACACACATTAGATGGTCCCCTTTTTATGCCTCACACGCTGAATGACTGGCCGCACTTCAAGGCACCACAAAAACAGCTATGCACAAAACAAGCAGATTTGAGGAGCAGGGGAAACAGCAACACATGAAGGTCACTGCACTGAATGGCATTCAACAGGCCTCTGGAATTTCAATGATATCGCGTGAAATAATAAGAAGAACAAGTCATTTCTCAAGTGCACGCGAGGATGTTTGCCTTACAAAACATCAATCTCAATGCAAGGACAACTAGTGTTATTTGTGTGAGTGTCTGTATTTCTACGTTCACATCTCTGTGCGAGTACGTGTGTGTGTGTCTTTGTATGAGATGCAGCTACTGACCTTTTTCTGGTTCTCTGTGATTTTCAGTATGTCCTTACAGAAAAAAGTCTTCGATGCAACAGGAGTGTCACAAACTAGCAAGCCGATGCAGTCCCCAAACTTTTTTGCTCTCTCCCGGCAGATCTACACACCTCTCCTAATCCCCCCTCCTTCTTTCTCTCTCTCTCTCCTACTTCAGCGCTTCCTGGGCTGCGATTTATCCTCCAATCAGTTCATCCTAGAACCCCCCCTCCATCTCAGCCAAAAGCCATTGTTTGGCAGGGGCTTGTCACATGTACACGTCTGTCTGTGTATGTGTGTTCCCTCTTAACTAAGTTTTTTTTAACGTCTTGCAGCTATCCGAACCTCAGACCCCCTTAACCAGGAGAAGAAGAGAGAGGGAGAAGCAAACTACGATCTGAAAGTGGAGGGAGGAGGAGGGAATCGAGGCTCGGAGACTAAAGAAAAACACATGGAGGGGGCTTCCTGCTCGAATGTCCTGCTGAGACAGATACAGTTTTTCAGGCATTAGGAAAAGGGGGCAGCAGCGCTGGGAAAGGTTGGGAGGTGTGTCTGAAAGTTTTTCTCCAAATCCCACAGCTTGCTGTTACAAACTGCAATGAGGCTGAGCCCAGCGAGAGCCTCAGAGCTCTGTCTCTGAAACAAGGCGCTGTTCCCATAGTCTGCCAAAGGTTTTCACCATGATACGCCAGCCCCTTCTCCCAAAGCCCCAAACTTTAATTCACTGCCCCGCTAAGCTGCCCAAACACAGCCAAGCCAGCTCTTTCTTGGTTTTGCATGGAATAAAAAAGGGTGGAGGTGTGATGTGGGGGTGCATAGTAATGAGGTGAAAGGTGACATGTGGGAGGAGGCAGGTTGACAGGAGCACACTGAGCTTTTGTTGGCGTTGTTAACGAATCCATCAACGCAGGATGGTAACACCTTGTGGTCAGCGGAAGAGTTTAGACTGACCTAATCGGAGTTGGTAATAGTCAAAGGCATGTGTTTGAAACATTGCACATTCGTCTAGACCACCTGGACCACTTTATTTCAAGGTAAAACAAAAAAATAAGAACTCCTCGCTCCTCTTTCCTCTTAACTCCCCTTTATTTTTGCTCTGAATACGAGTCTTTCAGGCCGCCTGTTGAGCCACACGGGCAGACTGGGGTGCCTCCGTGCCAGGTTGAATTCAGGAAACATTCATCTTGTTGTTTAGTCTGGGCACCATGTGTTGGAGCTGTTAGACTGCTCTCCTTGACAGACCCCCCTCTTGTGCACACAAGCACAGAAAACCCCAGACGGACAAACATGATGTGGACTTTCGCGACGATGGTGCACCGCTCAGAGGCCTCAGATGCACAAAAGAACAGAACTTCAAAGTAGCATTTAGCACAAAAAAACACCCACATGAAAAGAGAAAATGTGCTCTGTCACTACCTCCGCGGCTCAGGTGTGCCAGCACGACGGCTTTGTACATCAGCATCTTTTTCTTCTTCTTCTTTAATCTCGTAACAAAGGCTGAGAAAGAGATGTTGACTTAGACCAATTAATGGAGCGGAGAACAGAAGGCAGGTGCAACGAGGTGTATACAGTCCAACAACTGAAGGGGGAAATATGTATATGAAACTGTATGTGCATGTGTTCATGAATGTGTTTTGAACTCATGATGCCATGTGAAAGAGGAAACGCTTTGGCATTACCTTCCTCCTGCATGAATGCACTTTGACTAATCCCTTAGTGATAAATCCTGCCATTGCTGAAAAGAGACACAAACAAATGGAAGGTGAGAGACAAAATAAATCAAAACATTTGGGATTTACCGTGAGCGAGCAGGTGAGGATTACACCTGAAGCTATTGAGTTTGCCACCTCAGCCTGTGCCAGTCTCCTATTGAGGGACCAATCCTGCAGTCACCCAGTGAATGAGCCACCTGTGTGTTTTGGAAGAGACTGAACTGGACTGCACTTGGATAATATGACTTGAGTAAATGACAGGCACTTTGCTTTCAGTGAAGTAAATGGCACCAGATTCAGGAAATGAGCCTCAGTGGCACCATCGTCTCAAAGGCAGCTTTTAAGACAAATCTTTGTATGGAACAGTTAAATTTAACAGAGATTAGTCGTATCAGACAATAGAAGAACTAAATGAGTTGTGACAACATAACAGCTTGTCGCAGGAAGTCTGCTACTTTAATCCATGACTTAAACACTTGAAACAGTAGTTATCAATGAACAATACCTACAATTACAAATTTCATGAATAATTTATTGATCCACTTGGGGAAATTGGACAATTACTGTACCAAAACTTTATTTTAAACCCCTATTTATATGCACAGTATCATGCAGTAACAAACACAAGTATTTATTATTCAAACCTAACTGCCAACAAGGTTAGAAGAGAGGAGGGTGAAGTGATGCACCATCATGTCTAGTGTCTATTGTACAAGCCTGTGGGGGCAGTGCTATGATCTGGGGTTGCTGCAGTTGGTCAGGACTAGGTTTGGTAATGTTATGTGTTCAAAGAATGAGGTCAGCTGACGACCTGAATATACTGAAGGACCAAGTTATTCCATCAATGGACTTTTTTCTTCTCGATGGCATATTCCAAGATAACAATACCAGGATTCATCAGGCTCAAATTGTGAAAGAGTGGTTCAGGGAGCATGACACATCATTTTCACACATGGATTGGTCCACTACAGAGTTCAGCCCTTAACCCCATTAAGAATCTTTGGGATGTGCTGGAATAGACTTTGGGCAGCGGTCGGACTGTCCCATCATCAACGCTAGATCTTGGTAAAAAAGTAATGCAACTCTAGACGGAAATAAATGTTATAATATTGCTAAAGCTTAATCAAACGCGATGCCATGGCAAATGCATGTCGTGATCAAAGCTTAAGGTGGTCCAACAAAATATTAGAGTGTGTAACTTTTTTTTTGGACAGGCCGTGTATATAAACACAAAAAAATCCCTGAATCTATTTACAACCATCTTAGTATGTTAACAAGTGTTATAACTATTATTCATCCAGCGTTTCCCTTGATGGAACACTTGAACCGTGCCACCAAGGTAAAGTCTATGTGTGGGAAATGGTGTCATGCACTGCCTACAAAAAGATGTACAGTGGCAAGAAAAAGTATGTGAACCTAAGTATTGTATTTATTTATTTATTTTTCTTTCTTGAGAACAAGCATAAAAACGTCATAGTGATAGTGGAAAAAGTATGTTCAATGTTTTACCTACTGTAGATTCATGAACACAGATGTTAGCCAGTTCCAATGATGCCTACAAATCTTTAGCTGTCACACAGGGATACATCTTTACCTTATTAATGAGTGTTTATTGTGCTCTTGGGGTCATTTTGACTGGCTGGCCACTTCTTGGTAGAATATCCACAGTCCCAAAGTGTCTCCATTTGTAGATTGTTTTCTAACTGTAGACTGGTGAGTTTCTAAAGTCTTTGAATTCACTTTGTAGCTTTTTCCAGCTTTATGTAAATCAACAATTTCCAGCTTTATGTAAATCAACCATTCTTGATCATAGATCTTCTGAAAGCTCCTTCTGGCAAGACATGGCTCACATAAGTATTATTCTTGTGCGGAGCAAACTCAATAAGTTAGAGTGTTTCTTGTCAGTCAAAGCAGCTCTAGCCCACACCTCCAAACTAATTTCAGTCTTGAGTCAGGTGTTATTAGTAACACCTGACTCAAATGAGCTATTTTTGAGGTCATTATTCAAAGGGTTCACATACCTCTTCCACTGGCACTATGAGGTTTTCATGACTGTTCTCAATAAAGACATAAAAGATCATGAATAACGCTCTCACTTTTTCTGTTTACACCCTGTCTCTGAGTTGTGTATTTAAGATCAGTTTTTCTTCGAGTTGAGGACCTCACAGTCTTGCTGACTCATGTTAGCTTTTGGTTTGCAGGGGATTTTTCTACCCAGCTACTGAGTGTGAAAAAAGGCACCAGAGGTCTTGGCTGCCATCCACCCAGATCACACTTTAGCCCATGGACCAAGCTGACTTTTACACATATTTAGCCTAAAATCATCCAAAGCCCTGGTGAGCTGCTGCTCTCTATTTTAAAGCCTGTTTCATAATGTTTCACAGGAAGGCTGGAGTTTAGCTGATGGCAAAATGCAGCTACTGGACTAGTATAATCTGATCAAATATTCCGAAGGTGTGTAAAGAGACATCTTAGTTAAGTGCTGAGTTAGGATGATGACCATGTGTACACTGTGCACATAACACACAGCTCTCTACATTGCAACCTGGATTTAACCCAATGAGAACACATCTGAGTCAGAGGAGACACCACAACTCCTGCTCATAACTTGATGCAGCAGCTTGGAGAATATGCCTGTCATTATAGATTTCTGCGGAGAGGGACGTCAACAGATGTTGATTATATAAATTAATAATAGCCTGAAGTAATGAGATTGTGAAGTGAGAGGTGTGAGATCAGAGCCGAGCTGGAGAAGTGATTGTGGCACTATGAGGCCAGTCTGACTGTCCTGTAGCCCACTGCCAGAATGACAGAAAGAAACAATGAGACATAACTCACCCGGAGAACATAGTACAGAGGGTTAGAGGGGTCACATGAGTGTGTTCTGTCTGTCTGCTAGTCTTTCTGTCTTTGAGTCACCCATACATGCATGAATTAAAGTGGCAGAATCTGTGGGGATGGGACTAGACAAACTGTGTCCTCGTGAGAATGTGTGCGTGTATCATCCTGTGGTGAGTGGTCAGTGTTTATTCTTCTCCCAGTAAGACAGAGTCAGAAAGGAAAGGCCAATAACGTGCAACTGGGTCAACAAAGAGTGATTAACAAAGCAGACGCTGAGTGCAGATTCTTCAGAGCCAGTTGCATCGTAGGCGCCATTGTAGGGAGAAAAAAACCTTATCTTATAAAGGAATTTACAAAGGTTAAAAAAAGTGCTGCTCTCAAACAGCTACTGTCACAAATACACTAGTCACCACATGTTTTAAAATGTTGTATTTAGTGTTAGTATTTAAAATGTTGCATGATGGGTTTTGCTTTTTTCTCACTATGTTTATATCTAGCACTGAATCTTTAACAATGTTTGTGGCAGTGTAATATGGATGCAGCTGCACTAATCTTTCGTCTATCTAAATCTATAATATATTAGATTAGTCAGGGAATAGTATTAACAGACAATGATGCAAAACATTTTGTTTGTCTGTCTGTAGACCACAGTGCTTCGTATGAGCACTTCAACTGTCAATAACCCCATTTTAACAAGAAAAAAGAGACCCTGGCTTATCCTCAACCGTGGGAAGTTTCTGTAACTGTCTTGTTGTTTATGAAAATGAGACTGTGAGTGACCTTGAGTGCAACTCTGTGGTTTTAGCCAGTGGAACAAAAACTGTGAATGTGTTTACATGTGAACCCTGTAATGCAACTGTTGGTATGAAGAAGGGCAGTGCTCTCTCAGTCATGTCAGTTTGAAGAGAGCGTGTGTCTGCTTGTCCTGCACTGTCATCAGTTTTTGATTAGAGTGCATTGCTACGGAAGAGAAAAAACAAAGATCAACATGGACGGCAACAGTGCTGTGCCACCAGCTGGTTTAGGTGGTGAACCTGTCAGGTCAGGCTCTTCTCTCCCACCTGGCCCCACATCTGCCCGTCACTCTATCTGTGCCTTTCCCCCTTATTATGTAACACTATCAAATAATTGCAAGCGCAGCTCGACTAACAATAAATGGAAATACATGTTTTTTTGTTGTCATAGAAATGTGAATTCTAATCAGGTTTATAGATAAATAAGAAGCATTTAGTTTAATTGTGTTTGGCCCGTAAGTGCACTTTAGAGCCTTCTGGTGCAAAACAAGAATTATGGATCTTAATAAAATGTATTCAGAATGGCCAAGAATAATGAGACTACAGTTTTTATTATGTTTTTTTATCAGATATTTTATGTAATCTCAAAAGAAAAATGAACAAATATTATTTTTCTAAAATCAAGGGCTTTACAGCAAAGTGCAGCGCCCTATCTGCGTTGTAAAATATTTATTATTCAAAACACATCTGCGGGGAATCTGGAGATAAGCGGCCCTAAAGATACTTCATATAGTCACTTGCCTGGCAATAAAAGCGCACTTCATTGCTGCTCTAGAAAATGTTTCAACTCTGAATAATTGATGATTTCTGGTTGCATATCACATTAACTGCCAGCTGTCACACTGAACTGTGGGCCTCAATCAGCAACACACCCTTTTTGACTTCCCACTGATAGGAGAGATGCTCCCTGTCTGCCTGTCAAAGGGCTTCAGGGGATCACACAACAACAAACAAATGTGTTATGAAATATGCAGCACTGAGGAGCATTTGGTCTTAATCACAATTAATATTCTGTCACAGAGACCACAAAGAGAACAAAAGAGAACAATGAGGCCTGACTGCTTTCTTCTTATACCTACAGCGTTTCTGTGGTTCCATGCGGCCTCAGTGTGAAGCCGTTCACAAAGTGGAGCCACTGAGTTTATGATGCTGGTGTTACGTCATGATTTCACGCTCATCTCTGTAATTTAATTATTAGAATGTTTTACAACACAAATGCACCTTTTCATCAACCACCAATATTATTCATTTAGTGAATTTACTCACATTACCTTGATTTAGTTTTGAAGTGCAGATATGAACAAGTAGGAAAGTGTAAATTGAGGTGATGAACACTTAACGCAGCAGTCACAGCAAAAAAAAAAAGTAAGTAAAACTTCGAATGTCTTGTTTAAGTATTCATCATATTGTAGATGCCCTTAATGAAATGATGTGTTTTTCCAACATAGCAGTCTCCACCTTTTAGTTAAAGACGTGTGTGGCAATCAAAGACAGAAAGGGTGCTGACAAGAGGTTGCAGTTGGAGTGGAGAGGGTTTCAGGTTGTTCAAAATAGGGTTTAGAGGACAATCTGCAGGGAGCTGCACGGGTCAGTGCCATCACCAAAGTCCAGCAGCACAGCATCTGTTCTGTGAAAACAACAAGCCTGCAGGAGGAGACGCACATTCGACCATCATCACACAGGAACTTACAGTAACATGCATCATCTGTCCTGATATCAAGCACCTGTGCCTATGTTAATAGATTTACGGACTTGTGATGCTGCCAAGATGTCCCATCACAACGGAGCACAGCAAAACCTTGTCTACATGCAAAAAAAATCCACAGTGATCATATTTGATTTATATCCTTGTTTCACTGCCTGTTGTATAATGCCACAATGGGTCCTGCCTGCTCTGCCTCACATTGTCTTTTTCTCCGGTCTCTCTGGTCACAAGAAATCAAATATTATGTAACAAGGGATGTTAGATAAGGGTTTCTGATGCCTATCACAACCCATCTACATTCTTCTGCTGGGCGTCATGCAAAGCTATTGGCTGGGAAGGATCATGGGAGATTTGTTATTTGGTTGAGTATAATTCAGGGAGACAATTGCAGCTGAGAAAGAGACTCTACAAATAATGGATGCAAACATTTGTCTTTTACACAGGCTAAATAATCTGATTTAAAGTGTATTTCCACCGCTCTCAGTGCAGCGGAAAAAGTATAGTATTAAATGGATTAAATCTTTTTTATCCTGTCACTTGGTTGAATGGTCTATTAAATTTGCTCCTATCCAGCTTCTATGCCTCCAGAACTGATAACATATTCACCCTGTTTGATTTCATTCTAGTGATGGATTGAAATAAGCCTGACAGAGATAAAAATGAAACAAAACAAAACAAAAAAAAAAACAAAGGGGAGAAATCGAATGTCACAACATTCTTGTGTGTGTCTCGGTTCTCTGTTACGAATTAAACCTCCAGCTGTTAACATCAGTTCAGCACAACTGATTGTCTTCATTCAGCTTAGGCTAAAATGCTGCATCACTCTCATGATAGCTTTAGCTGCCTTTGCTGAAAAGCCTGCATGTCTTACCAATGACTTCATCAAGCAGCCAACCAGTACTATTCCCACTTCTGAAAAATCCCCAGCTTTAAGAGAGGGTGGAGAAGGAGAACGTTTGATCCCTGATGTTTCTAGTGTTTAATACTGCAGGAATGTACCAAAGATGCTCAGAAGCACAGGGCAGCTGTCAAACCAATCTGTGTTTCATATTTGGGGGAAAAGAAACTTGGCAAAAAAAAATTAAAAAAAAAAAGTAAAGCTTTTAGTCACAGTGTAACTGAACAAGCTGTGCCAGCAGGGATAAGATGAATAAATGTCAAATCAAACACTTTGACAAATCTGGATGAGAGGAGTGAAACTCCAGTGTGGGCATAATTAATCAAGTTCAACATGAAATCCTATCCGCTGTACAGCTGGGGGCGCTACACGCCAGGAGCTACTGAACTCTCCGATACCACGAGGAAGAAACTCACTGACACACTGTGTGTTGTACGGTGTTGTTAGTCAAAAGAGCTTGAACCCTTGAAAATCTCAGGTGTTTATAAGGTTTTCAGTACAATTAAAATGTGATTTTAAAACGCAGACGTAATATGAAATTAGAAAATAGAAGCTAAATACCAAAGCCAGAGAATGAATAAGATCATCACGATCTAAACAAGTGTCTGCTTTATGCTTTGTCTTCTACATTTTCCTACATCGTTACCACACATGCAACCAGGATTTTAAGAGTCAGCACACACAGGGAACAGTGAACTTACTGCCTTCAGAGCAGTGTGAGGGTGATCTCTGTTATCCGACAGTCACTGTGTTAACCATGACAGGCTGCTGAGTACAAGACAGTTACAGCACAGTGTCAGTGTTTGTTCTCCTGGAAGATACATACAAATAAAATGTACTTTTAATTAATTATGGTTCATAATTACAGTTAGTACAAGTTGATATACAGATGATGTTTTCTCATCAGCATCAGCCCTTAAAACACATTGCTTTTAATTTGAAACATCTCAGTGAACAAAGAGTAGATCAAATCCAGCAATGGTATACCATCCATATATTACACTGGTACTTTAAAGTGTTTCTGACTTGCAAGTTATGAACACTGCGACAGGCCTGGCAGAGCACAGCCTCTAAACATTTAAAGACTGCTGACATCCACTTCTAAAAGCAAAACCACACACAAGCTACCAAGTATTTAGAGAAATTGGAACAGTTTGCCTTTCAAATAAACACAGTCTAGGTTTTTTTTTTTTTTTTTTTGGTGAGGAAACAGTGATGGAGCTGACACACTTCTCAAACTGAAGGGAATGCATGAGTTATCAGTTTTACATTTAGACACACGTTGAGTATGAGGGGGCTGCTTTCCCTCACAGCAACAGTTAAACTCCAGTGAAAACTATTTATGTGTCTCATCTAGCAAATCTGAAGTGGCCCTTTGCCAAAAGTGTTGCACATTCAGTGCTACTTGAGCCATTATTTATTATCCATACATTGCAGCTTGCAGAAGCCACATTGTGGGGCACATTTTTCCCCGAAAGATTTAATTGCATCTGGGAAACAGATAATTCGAGAGGGTTCAATAAAACCTACACAGGTAACTACAATTGGCGGTAAACGCGTTCATATCACATTCCACATCCACCTTTGTTGAATGCACGTCGATACATGTGCCCATTTCAAGTGTATCTCGCTGCATCGAAATTGCAAGTCTACACACATGCACTGGCACACACTGACACATTGACAGATGAGCCATGACCAAGAAATGCCACTGATGTAGCCAAGTAAATCAGAACAATTCCAAGTCTGAACCAGCTACAGCGTATCTGGGCTTTTCCCCTTCTTGTAACTTTATAATTTCTCTTCTTCATCTGTCTTCCTCTTTCTCACAGGACAGCGAAAGAGAGAGAGAGAGAGAGACAAAAAGATGCCTATGCGTCATTGAGATTTAACGCTGCCTCATCCTGCTCAGCACTTGTGTCACATGGTGTACATCATCAATAATCTTTTACGAGCCTGTGCACTGGCTAAAACACAATAGTTCAATATGCTGGTCCTGTTGGAACCAGTGTTGGATGTTTTATCACCTGCATGTTGTTGCACCGCAACTCGATCGCAAAGTGATATCTCAATGCATGATGTTGGCTTTAAGCTCCACGTCTGACAGGGAGGGAGGCGTATTTTATTTTTGACCAAAATCGATCACAAGATAGGAAATGTGTCAGTTACAGCATGAGCTGCTATTTGCACAGTCACACATACAGTCTTCTAACTGATTCACACACGGAATTTCGTGAACAAGCAATATTGTCGAAAATGAACGTTTCCTTTTATTCTGTTTATTTTCAGAGCTGTGTGACTGTTGTCACTTTTGGTGCTGCAAACTAGGACAGACAAGGGCAGTTTCGAGGCACTAAAAGCTGCTGTTTGCAGTAAAGCTGCATAGAAGACGACAGGGTAAAGTCAAGAGGAAAATCCGAAATGACCAGGGTGCTTCAGACATGCATGATTCTTCTATTTTTGAATCTGTAACCAGCATTTATTGAGCAGAGAGAGAGAAAAATATTTTAGTCGAGCGTGGACCCAACCTTCTGTTGTGGATAGATGTCACCTATCCTTGCGAGTTCAGAGGTGAACCGAGAAGTTAAAAACACAGAGCGCCCTTCCTGTTCTCAACAATGAATAAAGACATGGCTGTTTCGTGTTGCTACAAGTTCCTCTTCCTGACCAAAAACCACAACTATGCTTTCAAGAAATGCCCTTAAAAGCTCAATTTCATGCCCTGCTGGAAAACTCAAACTCCGACTGTGCTTCTGCTGGGCATCTCCGAGATTCTGATTTGGTAGATGACCCTAGGAAAAATGCATTTCAATGTGGAACAAGTCGTACTCTGTATTCATTGAACTGACCACACGTAGCTGACTGTAGCACAGCCAACAACTGCAGAAACAATGTGGTTTCCCTCAAATCTCTGGACAAATTTTTGGGGTGATGATTGATTTCTTTTTTTCATTGTTACCTTAGATATGAGGACATTTAGCTGGATATAAAAGTCCTAACTGTTTCTATGATGGGATACGAGAGCCCATTTCATGTCTATCACGCCTTAATGTGAGAGGGTTAGATTTGGGGTTAAAGAGCAACACAAAATGGATGAAAAGTCAGTTCTCAGATCAAAAGGCTAATTTTCAATTCTAGTTGAGAGCCAGCGATACAAACAAAGACAATAGGGTGAAGTCAAACCAAGAGGCAAATTATGACTCTAACCCTGAGCAGGAGTAGGTGGAAAATGTACTTGTAGCTCCATCTAATGTTATAGATCTTTAATCACAGACCAGTGTACAGCAAAATGTCAAATGAAAAGCAAAGACTGCACTTATATATAGATCTTAGAAAGTGAATCTAAGACAGTAAGTTTTCCAGTGACTGTCTCGTGGTTTCACCCATTTGGAAATGTCTATTATAAAACCCCCGGGAAGAGTGGAATCCCTCACAACTGTGCCTGTTAGGGGATAAATCTCTCATGTCACCAGCTCCACTGATGCTGAATTTGGGCTGGAATTAACAGGTTTTATTGGCGCCACCAGGCTTCTTTTACATAACTGTCCATCTAGGACACAGTGCACAGGGTGGACTTGTGACAGAGTGTTCTTCATTTGAAATCATTTATTTCTTCAAAGCACGACTAAACTAATTTGGCACAATTACTTTACATACATTAAAGGTGCAGTTTTTTGTCTGTTAGCTGTTTATTATGCTTCTATATTATATATATTAATTGTTATTATACCACATTTACTAATCAAAACAAACTTAATTAACAATAAATAGATGATGGAATTTCAATTCATGTGCAACATACTGTATATACAGATCACTGAGTCATACTACAGTGTAACCTGCACTTTGTCTTTACTTGACTGACCTAACCCCTGACTTCAGTCACATCACATGTCTGCACAGTAGGAGGTAACTTCCCTATGGCGGGTCATGTGATCCACCGCTCATACAGTCATTTAGTCAGTTATTCAAAGTAAAAGTTGAAAAGATTTGGGAAAATACACTTTCTTTTACGCTTTCTCGTCAGCAGCTTGACATTGTCACCATACTCTTACCTTACACTGGAAGCAGTGGAAAACCACTAGCCTGGCTCTGCCGACATTTCAAACACCTCCAAAGTGTCCATTATATTATGTTTGTTTATTAAGTACACAAACCAGACACATGCTATAACTATTTTGAAATCATTGCGCCTGACTTCTGGTCTTTCAACAGTGACATCAACAATGAACTTGCACTTAAAATTCTGTTTTTTCATACATTACACAAACAACCAACAACGTGTTAATCACTAAACTTCCCAGTGCTGACCGGCAAGGCAGTTTTTTTTGTTGACCTGAGCTACGGTGTAATTGTCTCAGAGGTCTGTAGTAGATCTGTTTGTGTGTGCATTAATCAAACGATACACATGAGTATCAGAGGTGTCAGACTTATTTTCCATCCGTTTGTAATGTTAGTTGTGCTAATCAAACCTGGCTTCTTTTAAATACTTAACACGTACACATGAGAAGTACTGATCTACTGATCTTTTCATCTAACTCTCAGCAACAAAGCAAATTAGATGTTTTACCAACATGTCAATCTATTCCTTCAATTTCAACTTTAGCTTCAACTCAATTCTGGTAGAGCATCTCTCCGAATCTGTATGCTACATGGACACGAAGCATTTTAATGACCTTGACCAAATATCTTCTTGCCGATAATTACACATACTGCCAGGAACACTAAATACTGATGTAAAATAATGAAAGACATGAATGAAAAACCCAGTCCCCTGAAACAACATGTCGACGTGAAAGAAATAAACAACAGTGAGGGATTCAATTTAAATCGTCTGAAGTGCGGAGATAAAGGTTTGTGACTGTTAACCAGTTTGCGCATATACAATGCAAAAACAAATTGTGTGCACATTCACTCAGGCCCACACAAGCAGACATACACATACACTATGCCATGTTTGGCTGAAGGGCAAAAGGGTGTAAGAGGGGAGCTGGAGATATTGATTTCTCTGTCGACTCTTTGAGAGGAAACCGCGAGGGAGGCCTTGCATCCGCTTACACTCGTCAGTTAGGTGAATTAACCACATTTATGCTTTGGGCTGGAACACACACATGCATTACATTAAATTGAATAAACAGTCTGGTAGTGAGATGTCTGGTTTGAAGGAATTTCATGCCACATTTGCAATATTAGCTTTGAAGAGTTTGCTGTGTAACCAAGCCAAAGTAACAGACCACACTGATAAGTAAATATGGAAAAGATGTAGACATGACATTAGTCTGACTTCAGCAGGTGAAAACCTTCAGAGTCGAAGTCTGGGTGGGCACAAAAGTGATTAAAGCCTTTTGTTTTATCCCTAATCTGTCATGCAGAGTTCTCTCTGAGAACCGCACAGCCTCAGGAATCAGGAAGAAGCAACACTGCCCGGAGCTACAGCTCAAAAGAAAAACATACACCAGATCCAACAGGGGGATTTACAATACACACTCATGAGTACTCACATGACTAGGGCTCTTTCTTCTTGCTCAGTGGCCTGATTATTGTCTGTTTCTATTTGGGGGATGAGTCACATCCACTCATTTTCTGAAAACAGACCCTAGGCCCATGAACACACCATTAACTCACCTCCTCTCATGCTTCTAATGATTCATTGGACTTCTCGCCCGTCACCGGGTACTTATTGACAAACCAAAGACAAAGGTGAGTTGTCTCCCACAGCTGTGAAAACACTTTTCAAGAGACTCTAAATTGACTTCAGTCAATAAAGGAACTTTGCCAAAGTCTTAACAAACACAAATATCTGAGTGAGTTAGAGGAAGTCACCTAATAAATGCCGTCCCCTCTTTTACTGACTTAGGTACACTGGTACAACATTTGTGAGGGATTATATATTTTCTCATATATTTTCTCAATCATATGCAAAGGAACAGTAGCAGCACGACACAATGA